>NW_010159203.1:88505-107318 GCF_000695765.1 Mesitornis unicolor
CAGGAATTTCCCTCATTAACCTCAGGCAGACAGTGAAGCATGGCAAGGAATATAAATATATGAGATGAGGGCAAAAGGAAAGTGCTCAGCCAGTGCTGGATAGAGGGAAAGAATCATCAGATGGAGAAGAGTGAAATGTTGCAAACAGTTTCATTTTCTTCATGGAGAAACCCTAAAGCAGAGTGAAGGTAGAAGTTGTTTTATGACGGAATCCCAGCTAGATACCCTAAAAATGCTAAAACCCACCGAGTGGGGAAATGAACGGAGAGACGTGTGCAGATTAATTAGATCAAAAACACGTTTTGACAGTGTAAGTGAACATATGGAAGGAATTGAGAGAACCCGATCCGGTTCCCCATGTGTAAATGATGCCTTGGCCATAGCTCATAAAGCAAATACAGATGCAAGAGAGGAGAGGAGAGCAGAAGGGAGAAGAAAAAGCAATAAAAAGTCACCTTTCCTATCCCTTTCCCCCAGTCCATTGCCAGATGGCAAATAAAAGTTTGAACTCAATGACTAAACACACGGAAAGCTGAATGTTCTGCATGAACATGAAAAGAAATCAGCTGAATAAATCTGAATTTTGCACCTTACAGGAAGTGGTGCAGTTCAACTGAATATTGTGTCAAGTACACGGCTGAGTGTCAGGATATCCTGTGCCGATGCTTGTTCTTCTGCCTCTCTGTTTTCTCCTCCCCTGTCCAGATCCCTCCTTCTGCTTTCTGTTCTGCTCATGTCTTTTGTTGTGCAGGTCAGTGTCAAGCACTCACCTGCCCTGCCTGCCCCAAACGTTTTTTACTTCCTAAGATGGGGGGTAGAAAGATAAATACTGCAAGTAGAGGGGGAGAAAGAAAGCAGAGAAGCAAAGTAACTTGTTCCAGGTTGTGCAGAAGAGCAATTTACTCCATCACCAGCAGCAATGAGTATGGAGAGGGGTGATTGAGCTTATAGCTGCAGTGCAGTCCCCTGCACTGGGGTCTGATGTAGGAATCTGCTCTCTTGACTCCCAGCTGAGCTCACTTTCTGTTTAACAGAGCTGCCTGTCAGCGTAACATCTCCAAACCTAAAAAGTGGGTTAAATCACTACATTTTCATGTGGTTTATATGGACAAACCTTCTCAGTCTATTGTAACAGTGATGCTGTGTGTGGTTAACAGATTTGTTTGGTAGAAGAGGGTGAAGGAAATGTAGTGGCTGTGCCAGCTGGTGGTATAGTCAGGAAGCCTCCCCTTTGGTAATGAAGCTGCCATCGCCACCCACGGTGGGGGATTGGTGAGAAGGCAGAGCGTGCCCCAGGTTGTGGAAACCAGCCTGGTGAGCAGGCTGGGCAGACTCTGTGCTGCTGGGATTGCATCTTAGTGTATCTGTGCTAGCTGAATTTAAAGCTGTCTTGGATCTTCATACACAGACACTTCATGAATAATCTATAGAGGCTCCTGTCAGGGTAAGTGTGGCTGGACTGTGCCCCAGCTCTGGTGCGGACCGCATAGATGTTGCCCACAGACTGTTGATTCATGGCACCCAGTGCCAGCAATCTGTGAGGCTGAAACAGGAGCTCAACACTTGGGCTCTTTCCATTGCCCGGGTAAGCTGAAACCCCTGCTAAGCTGTCAAGTTTGCATCCAAGCAGCTTTGGGCACTAAGAGGTGCCAGCAGTGGAGCACTCACTAAGCAAACTGCTTAATTATTTGATAGTCAAAGGCAACTTGAGGGAGCACAGAGTCAAATCAGCAACAAAACAACCTATATTTAGTAGCAGCGTGGCTGGAGCTTAGACCCAAACATAGTTTCCAGCTGATAGATGATGTGGCAGTCATAGCTGACCCTCATCCCATTCTAAATTTGGTCTGCAGAATAAGTAATTAATGTCATTGCTAGTGTGACAAGCAGCTGCATTGCCACTGCTGCTCCTCTTATGGCTTTGTCCGTCGGCTGGCCTACCTGGCTGAAGCATGAGCTCTGGGTGACACTGAGCTATGGTGGCCAGTCTGCCTGACACTCAGTGACACTGAAGGAGAGGGAAAGTAGGTGCTCTGGAGGTAGAAGTGGTACCACGGCTTTATCTGCACTTGTCTCTACTGTTACGTGATCTCTTTTCCATTTGTTCTTGTCTCTGACACTAAGGAGTGAAAATGATGCTCCTGTGGTACCAGACAGGTTCAGTGATATGTACTTCAGTGCTGCAGTGGGACTGAGAGCTCCATGTGCCATCCACAGGACAAAATTAGGGACAAACCTAGCGTTTACAAACTCTGTACACAAGCCAAACCAAACCTGCAGGAAAACAATGGAGGAAGCCTATTTCAGAGAGAGGTACCTGAAAATTAAAAGAATAAATTACATGCCCTACATAACTCGGGAAATCTGTTGCAGACTTTCTGGATCCCGATTCAGTGCTTGAACCAGAAAACTACTTTGTGTCAGTACTGAGGAGCCATCCAGTTGGCCTCGGTCCAATGAAGTGGGACAGTTTAGGGGTAGAATAATGTTGGGCTTCTTCTAAGCTACCTGTCTGATTTCCTTCCACCACAGTAACAGTCTTTAATAAACAGACACATAAAATATTCCTCTTAGGGGAGTGGTTAGTAGGTCGAGAGAGGTTCTCCTCCCCCTCTACTCTGCCCTGGTGAGACCGCATCTGGAATATTGTGTCCAGTTCTGGGCCCCTCAGTTCAAGAAGGACAGGAACTGCTGGAGAGAGTCCAGCATAGGGCTACAAAGATGATCAAGGGAGTGGAGCATCTCCCTTCTGAGGAGCGGCTGAGGGAGCTGGGGCTCTTTAGTTTGCAGAAGAGGAGACTGAGGGGAGACCTCATTCATGTTTATAAATATTTAAAGGGTGAGTGTCAGGAGGATGGAGCCAGGCTCTTCTCGGTGACAAACAATGATAGGACAAGGGGTAACGGACACAAACTGGAACACAGGAGGTTCCACTGAAATTGGAGAAGAAACTTCTTCTCAGTGAGGGTGACAGAGCCCTGGCCCAGGCTGCCCAGAGAGGTTGTGGAGTCTCCTTCTCTGCAGACATTCAAAACCCGCCTGGACGCCTTCCTGTGTAACCTCATCTGGGTGTTCCTGCTCCGGCAGGGGGATTGGACTGGATGAGCTTTGGAGGTCCCTTCCAATCCCTAACGTTCTGGGATTCTGTGATTCTGTGTGAGATGGGCCAGCGCTGTTATACAACATATGGAGAGTGAGATTCCAAAAGCCAGTGGCTTTTCCTGGAAGACAGACTCGAACTCAAGTCCTGAGTTGGTGTCCTGCTCACTGGACCTCCATCCTTCCACCCTCTTCTCCCTCCTCTGTGGTCCTCACAGACACAGACAGAAACACTCTCTTTCTCTTTGAGGTTTGATATGAACACAGCAATCTACGTTGGAAAAGAGCAAAAAGGAAAATACAAGCTTGTGTGAAATTTTCCACCTTTTCACTAAATGATTGAAAGCCAAATTTTCACACTTTGGTTTTAGGTGTGAAATTTTTGCTCAGCTCTAATATTTATCCATAATGTGTTTTAAGACTTGGCTTGCTCCATTCTGAATACCACAGAGAATTGAGTTACAGATTTTGGGCTTTGTGCATGCTGCCAAGATCTGCCCCTATAACTCAAACAAATTTAAGGAGGAGGAAAAAACCCACTAGAAAAATATTGCATATGGTCCATCACATGCTTTCTTCATGCAGTCATATACCACTAAAAAGTAATGTTCTGCTAGGGCTCTGTTACATAAATACATTCATGTAACTCCTGTAAGCAGAGATAAGATGAATTTTGCATCTCCAAGCTATTGAGTAAGCAACCCTTAAATAAAAGCCTATGAAAAAATAGCAGCCTTGCTTTCAATTCTCAGAAAAAGTTTAAAAGTATTTCTTGAACATCAGCATTTCAAGAAATCTATTTATTCCCCTCAAATCCAAATATATCTGTGACTGGGCTTCTTAGAATGATGTTAGCTAGCATCTGTTAGTCTCAGCTTATGTGCATGCAATAGTGATGAGTAAGAGAAAGGTTCTTCGCTGTTGAAGAATGGTAAAAATTATTACATATGACATTATTTATTCTATTTCTAATAAGGACTTAAAAGTGCAAGGAAAGTCAGTCTGTTAGTGTGAAGGTAAGCACACCTGCCGAATTCTGCAGATCAGAACGAATCTGGTGGGGAAGAATGTTCCTGCATTTTAGTCTGTTTGCCTCTGATGCTGGATCTGTGACAGCAGAGCTGTGCAAAACCACCAGAGAGTCACAACTGACCTGAGTGGGAGTCTGGGTAATGTTGTCAGGGTCACGAAGGCAAAATTGGCATTTCCAAGCTCTGTGTGGTTCAGGAGCTAAGGCTGACCTTCCGTGCATCCACTCATGTCATTCTGAGGAGTGTGTGAAGAAGCAGATTTGCTGGTACAGATTTCTCACCACGTTTGGCTGTGAGATGGGCAGCATTTGATCACTTGACTACTATTGCCACAATAAAAATGAATAGAATTTCTTACTTTTGCATAAGTACTAAGATGAGGTGAATTAATAACTTCAGCATGGGAAGAAGAAGAGTAAGCCATGCATCTTATTCCAGCTTGTTCTGAGATTCCTTAATTAATTATAATTTATGATCCAAAAGTGGTTTACAGCAGCGTTCTTCTTCATCCTTCCCATCATTCGTAGGCAAGTCTTTCTTGGTGCAACAGAACCACGGCTGTCACTGAACAAGCCATAAACCAACAGCGTTCACACAGAAACCTGCTTAATTTGCATGTGAGCACCCCTCGTGGTTGTCATGTCATCTGAGGATCCTTCCTCCAAGTAGCCAGCAGACCATTGCTGTGACTGGAGCATGATACACCCACACAGTTTGGGGAGCTTTGCTCTGTGCTTTTGGATGTGCAAGCCAAACGCGTTCAGCCACTGAAACTGTATGGTAAAACAGATGGATGGTGGTTGTTTTTACTCTATGCCAGGTAAAAGCCCAAACATTTCTTGGGATTATCAAAATGAGTCAGTGGGGAGAACACAGCTGGGAAATTGCATTTGCACCCGAATACCTGATCCATTTAACTTTGGATGCAATTTTTGAAGTACCTAAATAAAGGAGAAGCCCACATTCTTAAGGGGACTGATGGTACCAGCTCATTAATTTCAATGGGATTTTGTTGCTTGACTTCCTAAGGCTGGCATCCCTAAATGTGATTTCTCATTTGATGTGTGCTTTTAAAGGGTCTACATCCCATTAATTTCCAGTAATTGAAGGGACAAGAGTTGAAGTTTCCAGCTTCAAAATAGGGCTTCCCTAGGACATGAGGTTTCCCTGGGAGATCTGCTGCCTGTTGAGGCGACCCTGGTGTCTTGAACTTGTCCCCTGCCCCAGGTCATGCTGAAGAGCAGAATTCAGCTGCCAGTACCAAATGACTTTGAATGACTACTGACCTTCCCAGCTGGGTCGCCCTTCCAGCAGCAAAATGGCACCTTGTTCTGAAATCCTGGTGGCCCTTGGAGAATTTGGTTCCCCAGGCCTGTGTTCCTTCTGTCCCGGGCAGGGTAACCCCGTTTGACTAACTCTCTCCATGGCAAGCAGAGTGTTTACTGGCTTGTATCTGTCTCAGCTTTAACACTCCAACAAAAGGTTAGAAATCATGAATGCGTCCCTTTATTTCTGCTCCACAGTGCCTCCCTTTTTTTTCTGTGTAAACCCTTCACTTGCCTCTTGCCCAGCCTTTAGAAATTATGATCAAATACGAACTTTCAGGGTTTATTTATAGCACAGCCTTTATGGAAAGAGAGAAAAGAAATTATTAAAAAGCAATTTTACAAAATATTTTGTTTCAAGAGAGAATTCATTGTGTTTAAATCACTGTATTCATTGTAGTGTCTAGACTGGCAAACAAAGAAGATAGAGCATCATTCAAATTAAGATTGTGAAATTCTTGGTGACTGGAATGACGGATCTGGATGTCAACCCTCAAACAAACTATTTCTGAACAGCAGTATTATCACTGCTATATTTAAGGCTTTGTTGGAGACAGAACAGTGCACAAGGTTGATCTGATTCAGTAATGCAATTCTAATGTTCCTTTGTTTCCGATTTCATTATAAATTCATATTTTCAATGTTCTGTTCCTCTTTGTCCTCAGAAAATTGTTGAAAAGACTCTCCTCTGGGAGTAAAGTTTTTGTTCAATCTAACAATGACCAAACTGACTTTAAAAAAACCAAAATCCACACCACCAAAATGCAAATTAAGAGACAGAATTCATTTAGGATATTTTGAGCAACCTAGAATGACTGAGTTGTTGACAATTGTTGGCTGTGTATTTTTTTCACATGTTTCCACATTAGCATGGTCATTTCTGTGAGACCTTAGTGCTGTGGGTTCTCCAAGACCTATGTGTTTTCAGTAGATTTAAAAATACAAAAGTATTTTAGCTGATAAGCTGGAAAGATTGCTTTGGCACCTTCCTCCTTAGCTAAAGGTGGATAGATGGGTGAACCAGCCGAAGAAGAGAAGCAGCAGCCAGGCCCTGTTTCCTAGTTTAGAGGAGGCCTTGACGGACCAGTTTTCCTTTAGGGACATCTCTAGCCTGTCCTGTGCCCGGCCCCATTGTGGAATCATTCAGGTTGGAAAAGACCCTTAAGATCATAAAGTGCAACCATAAACTCAGAGCAGTGGCTTCCTCCCTGGCTGCCAGTCAGAGGATGGGTTTCAGGTTTGGGGAGACCTCTCAGGGAGCACAGGAGCCTTTCCTCTGCCCTGTGGAGACTCGGTTTGGCCCTTTGAAGAGGGCAAAGCACTTGGGCTGAAAGATGGGGAGTCACAGGTGCCCTGTGTGGTGTTGGCCCCAGCGCGTGGCAGTGGCACAGTGCGAAGTGAGGGGACACGTGGGAGGGAGCCTGAGCCAGGGCCGGGGCTGCGGTGGCCAGCGGGACAGCCGTGCTGAGCCAGGCTGCCCGCACACCTTCCATGCCTGATGGAGTCAGTGCTGGCGCCTGTTCTCCCTTGAACCAGCCTGACGAGACCTGGAGTTAGATGAGTAAAGGCATAAAAATAAAACCTATCTGAAGATATGAGCCAGCACATGAGCCATAACATGAGCCAGCACTGTGCCCACATGGCCAGAAAAGCCAAGGGCATCTTGGCCTGTATGAAAAACAGTGTGACCAGCAGGTCCAGGGAGGTGATCCTCCCCTTGTACTTGGCACTGGTGAGGCCGCACCTCGAGTGCTGTGTTCAGTTCTGGGCCCCTCACTATCAGAAGGATGTTGAGATTCTGGAGCGTGTTCAGAGAAGAGCCACAAGGATGGGGAGGGCTCTGGAGAACAAGCCTGATGAGGAGCGGCTGAGGGAACTGGGCTTGTGTAGCCTGGAGAAGAGAAGGCTGAGGGGAGACCTCATCACCACCTACAACTGCCTCAAGGGAGGTTGTGGAGAGGTGGGTGCTGGTCTCTTCTCCCAGGTGATGGGGGATAGAACAAGGGGAAACGGCACCAAGCAGTGCCCAAGGGAGGTTCAGGTTAGAGATAAGGAGGAAGTTCTTTACTGAGAGGGTCGTCAGAAGCTGGCACAGGCTGCCCAGGGAGGTGGTGGAGTCACCATCCCTGGATGTGTTTAAAGAGCGGGTAGATGAGGTACTTAGGGATATGGTTTAGGGGGTAGACAGGAACGGTTGGACGTGATGATCTCAGAGGGCTTTTCCAACTGAGCGATTCTGTGGTTCTGTGATATGTTTATCTCCAAAGGCTGCTTTATTTCCCAAAGAAGCAGTAATGCATTTTTCAGCACTGGAAGCCATAAGAGGCCCCAGAGTAAAGCAAAACACGAGTGTGCAGAGTGCTTCTGGCTGTAGTAGGACACGTCCTGGGAACAGCGCTGGCTGAGTCCTGTTCTCTTGTGCTGCCCAGAACGGGGCAGCAGCAGGCAGGTCCTGCGTGTGCACGGAGTTTGGCCCACCCTTTCGTTTTTGTTCCACCTGAGAAGAAAGTGGATTTGTCTGAGATGTTTAGACTCTTCAGATGTCTTGGCTTTATTTTCATGTGGTATTTCCAGGGCAATTCGAAAGGAGGTGTAAAGCAAGATGACTTCCCATTAGTGACATTGCTTTGAGCAGCTTTGTTGTTGCTGTATGTTCTCTGTAAGACACAGTGTTATCTGGAAAGGCAGTATTGATTGTAACAGAGCGATTTGTCTTTTACTTTGAGGTGTTTTGGTTTTTTTCCTGTGTGCTCATTCATTTTTTTGGGTAGCCTCTAAATCCAGCTGGCCATGTAAGGGAGTTGTAAAAGACCGTTGTAAACGGGAACAATGCTTGAGCTAGTATCACCTGTTAGAGAGCAGGGAATAAATGCCCATTTCTCTTACTGGGAAAGATAGCGACCTTTCCGTGCCAGTATTTTAATCTGGCTGGTGTGTTGTGTCTCTGTGCCAGCAGGCTCACATGTCCCGGAGAAAAGAACACGCTATCTCGCTGGCAGTGTTATTTCAAGAGAGTTTCTTGGGGAATCAAAGGCCGGTCAACTTCTCCACATATGAAAGAGTACAGGCATATGAGTGCACAGAAACACTCCCTGCTGTCTTATCAGAAGCCCTAGCAGAGTAAAATCCATCACTGGCAGTGCTTTTTACTTTGGGAGAGCCATGATTTCATCCAGTATTAACTTGCTGAAGTTGACAAATGTAGAAAGTAGGTGTTCCACATTCCAGTAGCGTATTTGGACAGGCAGTGTAAAAGGACGTGTCGATGCTGTAGGATGAAGCAAACACACCCTGAACATGCCAGGTAACTCTGCTGGTTCAGCCCGGCAGGCAGAGCTGGGTCCACCTGCTGCTCTGGCACACAGGTGGCATCGCAGGCAATTTGTGCCTTGCTGAGCAAACACTGCTGCACATGGGAGAAAGAGCATCTGTGGGCTTCATGGGCAGCCCGCTTACATCCTGGCATTTAGGTCATGATCATATTTATTTAACGCAGGGGAAATGGGAAATCAGAAGAGGTAAGGTCTGCCGGTCATCTCACTTATCCTCAGAGCCTCCTTGCCTTTCCTGGTCCAGTGAAAGTGTGCTTACATCCCTCATCTGCGTTGTAAAGTTCTAGGGGATCCTTGGCTGTAAAATGTTGGATTAGTGGAAAGCAAAGATTTTACTACAGCAGATATTACAGCCTATAAAATCATCCAACCCTTTTAAAAATCTGGCCCTCGTTGTTGCCTAGATGGCTTCCAGCAGCAGCTCAGGCTGACTGCTCTCCAGGGGTTGTTCTGATACTCTCACAGCGCTGCGCATTAGGCGCCAACATTAAAACACATTTAGGGTTCTGCTGAGAAACTATGAATGCAGATAGAGATTAAGTTGGACACTGATTCTTGAATCCTGATCTTTTCTGTTTAACGCTGTTCAGTCTGAAAGCTATTGCTTCAATGCTCCTTGTGAAAGAACTGCCACTGAAAACAGCTTCAGAATCACAGAGCTCGGGAAGGGAGCTGAATTATTCATGTGACTGTCCCAGGGACCATTTCTGCAGGGCGTTCTGCTAGGTCCCTTCTTCTGACTTCACTTTGGACAAATGCAGAGTAGGATCAAAGTTTGGCTCTTATAACTTTATACTGGAGTGGGAGGGCAGCTGTGGGCTCCGTAACAAAACTTTGCAAGTTAGGCTTAGCTTCTGGAGCACATTCGAGTCCTCCCTTGCTGCAGGGAATTGGTACTTTAAGAATATGGTTCAGGGATCTCATGTAAAGTATCATTTTATTTGAGAAATCTTCCCTCTGGGGATGCAGTGTTCAACATTTCCTTTGGTTAGTGTAAATAATAAAAGATAAGTCTGTTCTGCCTCGGACTCCCAGTAAGAAAGAGGAACAGCTTTTGGTTTACTGAGGGGTCTGCAGTACTTTGTTCTCATGACTCCTATATAGTGGGATTGAACATATTTTATGCCATCTGGCCTGTTGAGCCGAAACAAAATACATCAGTAGTGTTCCGATTGGTTTTGAAACATCTTGTTCTTGTCAAAAAGTATTTTAAATCAAAACAGGCTTTTCCAGTTTGTGTTTTTCTTTTTACTAGGAGGCCATGGCGAAAATGGGGAAAATCGGGAGAGTTGTGCAACCTAACCACGAGCATAAAAGGTAACCCTGACTTTTGTGTGTTCATTTCCTGAATTGATTTCAGTTCACGGTTCATTTACCATGAGAATTTACTGAAGTTAAACTCTTGTCTCTTTATAGTTCTGCTTGAATGCAGTGATGTGTCACCCAGATGTTTTAAGGATTAAATGGGCACCCAGCTCTTTACCTTGGCTGCAGGGTGAGCCCTGTCGCCTGCTGGTCTCTGCCCTGCCCTGTCCTGGGGCGAGTGAACGCCAGGGAGCTGTAAAAACCCCGCAAGGAACCGGCGTGCGGGGCCGGGGTCCGCGGGCGCTGTGCGGCCGCTCCACCTCTCCGCTCCCACAGCGGGGCGAGGGCTCCCCCTGGCGGCACTGGGGATCCGGGGGCGCGGGGTCCGCTCCAGAAACCGGTGAGCGTTGGAGGGACGGGGAGCCGGGAGGTCTCCTTCACAGGAAGGGCTCCGTGGGGGCAGGTTTTCTGCCAGCGGGGGTAAATGGGTGGAAGAGCAGCAAAACCCCGGTGCTTGCCCACTGGCACAGCGGAGAGTTTGGGGAAAACTGACTGAAAAGCACGAAGTTGTCTACAGGGTAAAGGAAAGGTACAATTACAACTTGAAATCACTCGTTTGGGTGGCAACTGCGCTCTGGCAGAGCATGGGACTCTGATCCCAGTAAAAGTTGTAATTAGGGAAGAGGCAAAGCAGCTTTGATGCTAAGTGAAGGAAGTAAACAAGGGATTTAAATCTTAAAATCTCAGACTTTGTTGAAATTAACTTTCTTACACAGCTATTATGACAAGAAATATGAAGTGTTTTTGAAACTTGTGGAACATCAGAGAGAGTATCGCTCCATCATGAACAGCTTCTAATCCAGAGTCACATGATCTGGCAACAGCAGGGACAACGAATTCCCAGATACTTGTGATGAGGGTAATTCCTTCTTACTGTACTGTCCATGTTAACATATACTTTTACCTTTTACCTTAAATGATGTGCATTTTAATTTTTAATAAGAAATAAAATAATGCATTTACTTCACTGTGAAGTACTGGGTATTTTCTGTCAATAATCTCTGCACCCCAAGGATGAGGAATAATCATTTGCTCCAGTCAGAGAAGAGAAGACAATCAGCCACAGGTACCCCAGTGCTGGTATTTGGGCTGGCCGCAGCACAAGGAACAACATAACTGACTCAGATGGACTTGAATCACTGCCTTTTGCCATGCTTTGCGCAGGTAATTACACCTGGTATCACACATGCTCCTTTTAATTTTACTGTGTGCTACAGTGATTTCCAATGGCAAGTTCTGGTTTTGGTTGTCACTGCCTTTTGCCATGCTTTGCACAGGTGATTACACCTGGTATCACACATGATCCTTTTAATTTTACTGTGTGCTACAGCTAAGCCCCAAACGTGATTTCCAATGGCAAGTTCTGGTTTTGGTTTGGTTTTTTACACCGATTATAGTACTTTTTGATGGCTGATATTTGGGAATCACTTTTGCAGCTGTGCAGTCTTTTTCTCTTTGTTTTCTTCTGTTTCCTGCTCTCTTTTTTTCTGTCTCCATTCTTGCAGCACGGTGGGTTTGCTATCAGTAATTTGTGCCACTTTGTCTTTTGCAAGTAACTTGTCCTCGGTGCGCAGGAATCGCTGCAGATGTGCAGCGGCCCCCTGTTGATGCTGAAAGACTAGGCTGAGCAGACACAGTGGCTGAAGATATGTTCATAATGCAGTGCATCCCATCCATCCCGCCCGCTGTCTCATGGGGAGCCAGCCCTGGAACAGCCCAGCTCTCCCTGTCTGTTCTCATCACGTTACTTCAGCTCAGAGCTTGCAGGGCTGGACTGGGCAGCAGCAGGTACGGAGAATGCAGAGGGAGAGAGAGGGTTTTCCTTCCTTGAACTTGCATTTGTCAAAGCTCAGAAACCTTCCTGGCTGCCTGCTGGTCAAATGCACTCAACAAAAGGCTTTCATTTATTCCCAGGTGATTTCGAAGGCTGCCCTGGGTAGTCCTTGTTAGTCCTACAAGGTGCTGCCAGGCTCACAACAACAGGTCATGGCATAACTGGGCTCTGGAAGGGGAGAGTTTGGACACTTTGGTTGTGTACAGCAAAAATGTTTCCTCACTGACAGTATAAATTGTTTTGATCTTGCAAGATCCAAACACTGCCAGTGCCTCCAGTGAAATCCTCTCAGAAGTTCTTTCTTTCTCTGCCATTTGTCTGTTACTTCTTAAAAAAAGATCCTATTCTGTTTAAAAAGTAAAACCAAGGTCCCCAGCTGAAGGAGAGCATTAAGAAGCAAAGGGTGAGCATATTCTGATCAACTGCAACTCTGTTACAGGTCACTCATGAGAACCCTTCTTTTCTTCAAACTGCCACCTTCTCGGTGAGCCTGTGTTATGCAAGAGACAAAACCCACAGTCCCTTTCCAGGGAGTCAGTATTCATAAAGATGGAGTCCATCTCTATATACTTAGCTTGAGAGAAATTCCATTCTTTAGTATCGGCATAGGCTGTAATTCCCAGTTAAATGCAAACAGAAGTTACACAATAACACAATTACACTTGGAGAACTTGGAAAATAAATGTTTCTGGGTTTTTTTACGTTAGTAGTCAGCACTCAGAAACATCTGGTAATTTTTTTAAAGAAACAATGCACTTCCTGCCTTGTAGTTCATGGAAAAGGAATTGTTGCCACTTCCAAAGTACCCATTGTTAAGAGAAACAGCTTTACAAGTTCAGGGACATAATTAAAGACAATGAAAGTTGATGGGAATAAAATGAAGAAACATCATAGCAAAAAGTGTAACAAGCAAGAAAACAACTGCAACATGACGGTATATCATAGCTTACAGTTCAAGGGCACAATAAAATATGTCAGCTGAAAATATGTAGAAGGAAAAAGCAGTTGGAGACCAGTGTATTGTGAACAATAAACAGAAATAAATTTTAATGTATAATTCATATGTAAAAATGAAGTCTACTGACTCCAAACACATTGCAAATGTACAGATTATAGAGGGACAGATGTGTAGGGCTGTCTGGCACTGTACCAGCATTTTTAACTTGCTGCAGCTCAACACAGACGTGCACTCACACCTCCTACCTTTGGCAAACTTTCCATAAACTTCCTGCTATTTATTTCATCATCACAAAACTGGCCTTGATCTCTCTGGCTGAACCGACATCAAGACTTACAAGGAAATCACGAGGAGTGTGTGAAGTCTAGAAAGGAAGCAAATGGTCACGCTGACTTTGTTAAAGCTTAGATGCAGAGAGTTCAAGGAAGCTGTGTGCCCTACACAGGCTTGTATGGAAGACTTACACAGAGATTCGTTCACATTTCTTGGATGATTTTTTAATGCTTTTCTCCCCTTGTAATACTTCTACTTTATAGTTGCATTTTTGTTCCAAGCCAGTGTTACTACTGGTTTCATTTAATCCATTTTTAAATCAGGACTGTCCTCGCTGCAGAGCTGTAAACAAAAATTCTATATTCCAGTGGATGTGTCATCAGCTGTGATAACACAAAGCACTGATACAGGATTTGGTAGCGATACTCACATTCCTTGTGTTATGCAAGACTTAGCAAATGGTACAGTCTGCTCAGTTCTCAAATTAAAATTTTATGCAAATTGAGTCAAGATGTAAAATGGTAAAGCTCAAGGAGTTCTAAAAGTCTTCAACTGCAAGTTCATTGGCATTGTAGTTTTAAGGTCTGTTCATAGCTTTAGGCATTTGCAATTCAGGCACTTTGTATGAAGGTAGGCTACAGAAAAATGTAGCGTGAAAGGGTCGAGCAAGCACTCAGTGTAAAACTGGCCTTCTGAGCACCTGCACACGGAGTCACTTAGCCATGCCAAGTATTGCCAGGTCTTGCTTCAGCCTTTGTCAGCAGCAGAATGACAAATCCATCATCGCTTGATGAAGTTTGACCAAGGAATCCAAGTTTGAGTCTGTCAGGACTCCGACAGCAAGCTCTGAGCTGCAGTCCTTGCCATATTTACCCCATTAGATGCGATTTGCTGACAAATGTTTATCATGCAAATTAAAAGAAGAGAAACAACCACCATGTCATCAGCTGTTCCGAGTGTCCTACAGAGAGGCCCAGGCTTCGTGTCAAATGGAGAAGACAAGCATATGATAGTTCCAAAGGAGCAAACAGCAACTCTTAGGAAAAAAATCCATACAAGACCACCCCATGTGAAGATTCCTCTCAAGAAAAGAGCCAGGAATAACGGCATGTCATAAAGGTAATCTGCAAGCTAAATATTCAGAGAGTTATGTTATTTTGCATTCTGATGCATGCAGTTATTGCCATTCAATGTGTCTCTTAAGCACTTTTAGATTCCAGCCTCTTCAATGCAGAAACTTTCTGTGCTGTCCAAATCTACCTACGCTGTTCAATTATTTTGCAGTATCTGGAAGCACGCTCCTAAAAGGAATCCCCATTGCTCTGACACTTTGAAAAGAAAGTATTATGCTTGACATTGAATCCTTTTGGAAACTGAGCCTTAATGGCTGCATTGAGTATGTGTCCGTCTTTAAAATCTGGCATCAAGTGTAGGCTATGAATGCTTGAAAATGATGCCTCTTTCATGTGGACAGGAACCATAGGAGTGAGTGATTATTGCTCTTCATTAATGCTAGTTTGTTGGGTTGGAAAATACAGTGCAGAGCCAGTGCAGACTGTTTGAATTTGGCGATACATGGGGGATAAACCAGCTGCTTTCTAAGCTGAAATCTGACTTGAAATTTTAGAGGCAAGTTAAAATCCTGCAGTTCAAATCTGAGTTCATATTTGAAAGTTCCAGCCTGGCTGTCTCTAGGTCTGCTTTGCTTCTTGTATTTCAGCTCACACTGCTTTCTCCTCCCTGCTTGGATGACTGCGGAAGGACTCCTCTGAGCCAGGAACTCCGAGAAGCACCTTTACTGAAGGTGCTGGACCCAGCAGTGGATGGTGACACTTCCACGATGATATTGCCAGTAAGTGTGTGGAAGGTAATTCACATAACAATAGAAAATAGTTTTCATTGCCGAGTCTCTTTCAGTCCTCTGTGTGTTATGCAGTACTAACTAGGTCAATATAGATTTATAAATACTTACAGGTCGAGGTTGTCCTGAGAAACGCTTGTTGTAATCTCTAATGTCATGTACAGTTTGTTTACTTGGCCTGTCTTGTTGCTTTTCACAAGAGATGCTATCCAGAAGAACCACCTTCATAAGAAAAAAAGATTGGCATTGATGTGGTGCATTTTAGTCTCCAGTATAAAGGATAACGTTCTGTAGTATGTGTCTTCCTCTAGACCTTTGTCCAGCTCCAGCAGTTCCACAATAGCAAGAAAGTTTTCCTTTTATAACCTGCATCCAGCCTTCCAGTACAACAGGCAGCCTCTGGCAGGGGTTAGATGAGAGGAAGAACTTCCATATTGCTTCTCATGGAATGTTATCCCAGAGATTCAATAAACTCTACAGAAGTAAAATGCTGGAGGCCTGTTTAATATTTTACAGAGTTGCCTGATACGACATTTGTCAAATGATAAATGCAAATGGCTGCAGGGTCGTTCAAGTCTAAGTAGGTTTTGAGATGCTGCAGAAAAGTAAAGGATAAATTAAGTTGATCCTTGAGATCTTAAGAGCTCAAGCTTGTCGTTTTGTATGTATCATAATGCAGATGGAGATAAGTCTTACCTTTTGTCTGCAGAGAGGACATGTTATTGCTGCTAACCAGGGACTGTGTTTCCAGTACGTGATCAGACAGGAACCTACCAAAAAAAAAAATAAATTGAGATACCTGAAGCATATATGAGGATATTTGATGTTTACAAGGAAGTTATCAGAATTAATCAACTGTCTTTCTACAACTGACTTTTAAGAGGAATGCAATTCTTTGCTTTCATTTTACTCTGCAAAGTGACTGTGTAAAAATGGAGCCTTAGCTCTTGTACACTGGTCCATACAGAGATGCATGGACCTCCTAAGGGAATCTTTTATTCAGTTTCTGTTCTCATGGATAGCATCTTATGCTTGAAGCTCCCCAGGTTGTGGCTGAAGCACTCAGGAATACAGGTGCCCTTCAGAGCCCAGCGCTGGCTGCTGTGGACAAAAGCAGTGCAGCTGCATGAAGGTGGAGTTCCTCCAGAGCCAGTGCAGCTTCTGAGGGCTTGAGGGCCAGTCATCCCAAACAAACCAACATGCACAGCCCAGGGTCAGCTTGGGGATGCAGACTCCTGGTGGCACAGCACATATCTGGGTGATAAAAGTATCACACATTTAGCTGTTTTGTCTGTTTGCTTTTTTCTTTCTCTTACTGTATTTCAGCTCCGTTACCCTGCTGGAACTGTGTTGCTCTGGATGAGCAAGTTGCTGCATTCTTCTTGATTCTTCTTACCCAGACGACTGCAAACTGATTTCCAAATAAAACATAATCTCTTCTTATATGAAGGTCTTAGGTGTGAAAGAGGGCAGAGCGAGGACAGCAAGACTAGACTGCACATATAACTGACAGCAGTGTTGACATACATGAATGTCAGTGCTGACACTAACAGCAAAAACAGCAAAGCATAAACAGCATCTAATCAGAAGCAGCACAGCTTGACTTCCAGCTCCCGGGCACAGTGTGCAGTGTGACAGGTCAGGAAAAAATCTCTCAACATTTAAACTGATCAAATTTGACAAGGGCCCCAGTGAAAACAGAAGCAGAACGCTGCGCTGCCGTTTTGATGGAACGGTTTTATTGAACTGAACAATGCTCTTTCTTCTTAAAAATAACTAGCAAGTAGTTTCTTGTATGCAGTATTACAACAGGAGCCCTCAGTGCACCCAGCCTTACTTTGTCTGTTGTCACTGAAAAATGTCATATTGGAGAAACTGTGTTTGAGATCAAGTATAAATATGGTCATGATACTATCAGTTACCACCTCTGTACTTTGGATGTTAAATTTGGCCCAAAGATAGTTTTTATGAACCTCACTCTGACTTGTGCTTTTTACTTTGGTTTTCATTCGAGTGCAGGTTTCTCTTTATCACACATAGAATCACACAGAATCGCTCGGTTGGAAAAGCCCTCTGAGATCATCACGTCCAACCGTTCCTGTCTACCCCCTAAACCATATCCCTAAGTACCTCATCTACCCGCTCTTTAAACACATCCAGGGATGGTGACTCCACCACCTCCCTGGGCAGCCTGTGCCAGCTTCTGACGACCCTCTCAGTAAAGAACTTCCTCCTTATCTCTAACCTGAACCTCCCTTGGGCACAGCTTGGTGCCGTTTCCCCTTGTTCTATCCCCCATCACCTGGGAGAAGAGACCAGCACCCACCTCTCTCCAAGCTCCCTTGAGGCAGTTGTAGGTGGTGATGAGGTCTCCCCTCAGCCTTCTCTTCTCCAGGCTAAACAAGCCCAGTTCCCTCAGCCGCTCCTCATCAGGCTTGTTCTCCAGAGCCCTCCCCATCCTTGTGGCTCTTCTCTGAACACGCTCCAGAATCTCAACATCCTTCTGATAGTGAGGGGCCCAGAACTGAACACAGCACTCGAGGTGCGGCCTCACCAGTGCCAGGTACAGGGGGATGATCACCTCCCTGGACCTGCTGGTCACACTGTTTTTAATACAGGACTTTTTATGACTCTTCTATTTTGTTTGCATATACAGAGCAGTTGGCTGGGCACATGGCTGTGTTTGTCGCTGCATCCCCATGCGAGATGTGTGAACTCAGCCTGGCAGCCAGCTTCCACTTGACCTTCGCATCTGACAAACATCGTGCCTGACTTCAGCAACTGCTTTGACCCTTGGGGTCCAGATCCTCTATCGTGATCCACGTGGCTGTGCTGTGCTCTGTCCCAGTGATGACAGTGGGGCCCTGATGGATCCCAAAGCTCTTCAAGGGCTTTCAAATGAGAAGCCCATGGAAATTAAAATTTGCTGCATGCAGAATCTTTTGTTTAGTAGAACAGGAAAGGGAGGGCTCCTCTGAAGTTGACCTATTTGTGCTTCGCTGCATTTTTCATTAAATAGACAAAATCCTGTTTTAATCTAGCCTGCTGCACAACCTTCCAAGGGATTCCGTAGGTTTCTCTAAAATACCTCTGTGGTTATTGTTAATTAGAAAAAAAATATATTGCTCAAGGATCACTTTTCAGTTGAACTTCCTGAACATATGGTTCAAACTGAAGCTGAAAAGGAAAACTTCAGGACAAACTGTATGAATTACTACTAATAATAAAATCAGACATTTTTTATAAGTCTACATTAATCTTCCTTAAAAGCTCTGGGTTGACCACATTTTTTAAATAAAACTTTTACCAGAGTGGAATTTATTAAGAGAGCTCAGTGTTGCCTTAGCTGAGTTCCACAGGGCATCAAGAGAAGTTTTAGAGCTGATTTCAGTCACAACAGACTTAGATCTACACAGAATGGTTTTGATAAGCCCAATGTAAAGTTTTATTGGTTTAAGACATGAAAAACAGACATGTTGCAGGGGCGGCTTCTACTCTATAAACATAGTCATAACATATATAATGCATTGCGCAGGAATCAGTGCTTCAGAGCATAAGTTATAATGTACTGGAGGAAAGTAAACCCTAGCTAAATATATACAGCTAACACTTAACAGTATATGCCAAGCTTGTATGTGGTAATTCTCCTCCGCAAATCTCAAAATAAAAGAAAAATAACTTCCAAATCAGTATGTTATATTCACAGATGGAAAAGGGAAAATTAACCAGGCCAGG
>NW_010159203.1:107349-124512 GCF_000695765.1 Mesitornis unicolor
TTGATGATCTTTGTTGTTATGTCTGGTTTTGTACTTGAAGCTGTCATTTCTGTGACATTATTTGAAACATGTTTTGAGGCCATATGCTGTTTGTCCTGGTGTGAGTTATATTCAAAGCATCCTTTTCCTGTATGTTATAAAACAATGTTATAAAAACATGAAACAACCTAAAGCATTAAATGGTGTTCCTCATGAGATAGATGAGACCTACAGTGTCCCTGGCTGTTGGTAATACACTGATTTATTGTGGTTTCAGAGGATGGAGACAGTGGCAGTGGTGACGAGCAGTTGTGCTGTGTGAGCAGCATTTCAATCTAGAGAAAAACAACACTTCCTGAAGATAAAATGCGCTTTCATTGCACCAGCATTAGCACCACAGTCCCTCATTGCACCAGCATTAACACCACAGTCCCTCATTCTCATTTATACTTGGGTCTTTTTATGACACTCTTACATGGTGACCAGAGTATAAATGGCTTGCAAATATAACTTGTGCTTGCTTAAGGTCTCTGTAAAATGCCAGAGCAGTAGAAAAGCGCGTTATGGTTCAGACCAGTGTCCTCTGATGGGTCTTGCTGTTGCAGTATCAGCTATTGCTGCCTCCAGCTTCCTGCCTGCCTTCCCCTCTGGCAGAGATTACCGATCTCATGCTGCATAGCAGCACTGTCCTGCCTTCATGGGCAGTTTCAGCCTCATCAGATCATTGGCTTCAGTTCTCTCCTGCCAACCCTGCTTTTGGGACCTGACAGGCAGCTGAGGCAGTGAGGTTGTACACTTCACCTGTAAATTCATGGGACAATGTATCTCAGAGGTGTGAGAGAAGCAGCGTTCAGGCCGAGTATGCTGGTGGCCTTATCCTGCTGCAGGTGCAATGCTCCCACCATCTCTAGTGGTGCAGAATGTGGACTTAAAAAATCCTGAAATCCCCTTTATAAATGCAATTATGAACATAACTCCCTCCACTATTCTGTGCTTCATCCTGTGAAAAAATATTTAAATTTTGTAATCCTAACCATATGGCTTAGCAGCCTCAAAGAAGGCATTTAGCAGACACATTTATCTATAGAATTATGGTTTTACTTAGATTATCCAGCCTCGAAATGTGGATATATCCTTTTCCTGTTAAGACCGATCCTGGTCCTGTTTTTTACACAGGACTTGAGATCTCCGTAAGGCTTGTGCTGCATTTAGTAGCCTGTATAAGCACTGCAATGTCAATCCAGAAAACTTACCACAGAATAAATGTCCACAGTTGGTTTCTACTGGGAAAGTAGCTGTCTGGAGACAGATGGGGCAGCTGAAGTCGCTGTGATTACTAGGTTGCCAAATTTGGAGTGATTCCTGGAAGACAAACAGCACAATGTCTTCAATAAATCAGTATTTTGATTGTCTTATTCAGTTAATTAGTAATAATACACTATGATTAGCAGAGAGTCACAGAAACTAAGTATAGATGTCACGCATAACTAATTGTTACCTCAGCAGATAATGAAAATTAGGCACAAGGAAATGAAGTGCTTTGTGTCATCCTCCAGAAAGGACTCATGTCAGAGGTAAGATCACGATGACACCTTTCTGCTTCCAGTGATACATCCACACACCACTGGATAATTATGTCTTGAAAGCCAGTCGAGTTTGCACCACTGGCTTCTCTAGCTGTCATTATTAGTCAGACAGCACCCGACATCTGCATCAGTAGCTTCTGGATCTTTCTCCTCCTCATCTGTGTATCACTTAAAGGTATTCACCCTTTAAATATTTATAAACATGAATGAGGTCTCCCCTCAGTCTCCTCTTCTGCAAACTAAAGAGACCCAGCTCCCTCAGCCGCTCCTCATAAGGGAGATGCTCCACTCCCTTGATCATCTTTGTAGCCCTACTGAAATAAAGACCAGTGCTTTCTCAGCCTTCCATGGGTGGGAGAGTGGGATTCTTAGTGCTTACCATAGGCTATGTAGCAAAAAGACTCCTTTATTTAGGTAAAAAGATTGCTTCCAAACAATCCTTCCCTTTGCTTAGCAAAGTCTAATATTGCGTTTTTTTTAGATCAGGGAGATTTTTGTTCACCTCTGAAATGCTAAAGAGGCATTTTGAAGTGCATTTGTTTTATAATATTTCTGTAGGGGAAAGACTGAAGGAAGTACATTGGTCTTCCAGTCTTTGCTCCTAAATCACTACCTGAAAGCAATAAAAATATATTTGGCCATATATTCATCTATGCCAGGATTGTCTGAAACAGAGGAAGATTAAAAAAAAAGTCCGTACTTGGTGTCGATTGTGTACCACACTGAAAGTTTTTGCTACCTTTATTACGATACAGTAGATAATCTGTAATGGATGATGGACCTGCCTAGTTCATCTTGAAGAAATTTGCATTTGGCCATATGTTTGATTGCCATAACCATAAGGAGATCAGTCTTTGAAGAAAATCTGATATGGTTAGGATCCTTTCTTTCTCGGGATAAAGTTATTTCAATGTTTCTATCAGTCTCAGAAACAGAGGAACACTTCTGAAATTGGGAGGGAGCTTCCAAGGAAGTATGTTCACTTTGAGGCAGTCAGAGGCTCTTGACTGTCCTCCGCTGCCTACAAGTGTTATATTTTGATCAAGAAATTAGGAACTTCATGTTTCTTAATGACCACAGAGGTCCAGCATTACATGGAATGGGCATTGTTTCCCCATTGTTTTTCAGGTAGCTGTCTGGCACCTGTCTGCATGACAGATTAAAGAATACACTGCCAAGTGTTTGACCTATTTATAGAAGTTTTGATAAAGAGAACGATGAAAGTATTCTGTATCTTGCATGTCAAATACTGGAAGATCCAGAGTGACTGTGAAGATTCAAGCTCATTTGACAACAAAGATTTTATTTTTTAGTTGTCTAATGTAATATCACTAAATGTATTTGTCTAATGTAATCATTCCAAGAAAGAAGAGAGAGGTCCATATATAAGTCTGCCAAATGAATGAAGGAAACCAGGTCTTTTGCCACAGCCATGTCTAAAATAGCGAGTTCACCAAATCAGTAATTTTAAATCAGCATCTTTAATACCAGTCTTTAGTTCCTGTAATGAGGATCTGTACATAAGAGTAACCAGAGGTTTTAAAACAACATGCCATAACTACTGGGAAAACTCTTTCTCCTTTATGGTTTGTGAAGTTATAGATGTATTTGTTTCTGATTCTCAAGAGAAAGATTTCAGATGCTGAAGGCATTTACACTGTTTTCAGATTTTCCTTTCCATGCACTGATAAGCTTATCTTCTGCTTAACCAACAAGCACACTGTGGGATGACTGGACATGAATAACTAAAACACAGCAATGATCAGATTCAAGTCCAGTGCACCGACAGGTGAGCTTCAGGGAAGCAGATGTTAACACAATGCTACCTAAAATCCCTATGGCACAGCACATTCCTGTTTTTCAACTTCCCATGCAGTACCGAAGGGGTGTTTGCAGATTTGGATGAGCATTATTTCAACTGATACAAGCTGTAATAGTTTTCATCAGCTGAGGAACTGCCCCAGAGCAGTTGTGTTTACAAACACTGCATACATGACATGAGCTGATTAGGTATCTACTCTTTATTTTTGCAAAGTAATAACATGAACATTTCTTTAGCTTTGTCTCATACAACAAAGGGAACCAAATGTGTTTCTGATTATGCAATAGATACTGAGTCAAGGGAAATCCAACATTCCCAGACCATAACCGATGGAAATTTTGAAAAGCTCTTGCCCTCTACAACCTCAGCAAGTTGAAACCGCTCATGTATTTTGTATTAGAATGTGTTGTACAATAATTAACTTACTATATGACTCCTAGGGGACAAATGATTATAGTTTTTTTTCCAGATGACTCATCTTCTGCTGACTTAAAGAGCAAGTCTGCAGAAACAGAGTTTGTGCTGTTCAGAAAATAGGAAAATTGAACGTTGCTGTGTTGCCGTATGATACCAGTTCTGGCTGCTGAGGTAAGCTACCATGCAAAGGGACTGGAGACTCCTCAGCTGAGTGCAGGTTCCTGATCACACCTTGAAAATGCTCAAGCTCTGCTCTCAGAGCATCTGGGTTAGAGTTAGGACCCTATGAATTACAGCAAAGAACCAGACAAAGATCCTGTACTGATGACACCAGGTGAAGAATATATGCACGGGTACAATGATGAGGAATCATTCAAACCCAGTACCGTGAAGCAGCATTTTTTTTCTCTTCTTAATCTCTCTGAGTGAAGCAAGGTGGGAAACTCAGGCAGCTCTGGCAGTATGACTAACAGCTGGCACACTCCAAATAGACAATTCTTTACAATTAAGCGGGGGACATTCTTTTTATGGATGCTAGAAAGTTCTGAGTTCAGGAGGTCCTGGGCATCAAGTACTATGAAATGCAAAGGTAGTACCTCGGACTGAGGAAGTTGCCGAACCATAAATTGCTAGAGGATGAGAGAGTATTCTGGGGATGCATCATTAATGTTTCTTTATTCTTTTGTAGGCATCCATTGCTGCAGAGAGGGCAAGATGGCCCTGGTTTGACTTGATATAGCCATTCTTACAGCAATAGAGCATTTTGAGGGGAAAAAGAGACTCAGAGGCACCTTCAGCAAAGATAACAGCAGCTTAGTCTTGTTCTGAGTGGATAGGCTAGGAAAAAGATCCCGAATCTTTCATTTATTTTTAATGGATTATGTACACATAATCAAATTTCTGATTTATTTATTCCAAGCACTCAAAATAGTGTTTGAGTTGGCTTTATCCTGGTTATAAGGGGACTGCCCAACTGGATCTGATAGAAAGAGAAGACAGATTCTATCTGACATAACTATGACTCTGCCAGAATTAATTTACCCCTTCCAAAATCTTGAGCCAGCCTTTGAACATTTGAACTAGCAGATTAATTGGAGATTGAAGTAGCAATTATGGCAGTTAGTATTTTGTGTCATGAGGCTGTGAGGTTTTGATGGCATTAAATAGTCTTATTAAAATAAAATAATTAGTGTTACTTTGCCTAAAATGGCAGGTTTTTTAGGGATCTTCCTCTCATACAGTATTTCTACATGTAATTACAAACAGTAAGTAAAATTGTCATTCTTGTTCCTTTGAGAGTGCCTATAAAAGCCACTGTTTCATAGCCTTGTATTGGATCTTGGTGGCTAGCTCACCTTTGAAAATCCCAGGCCTGGATAATGCCATACTGATACTATTAAGCAGCTCTGATGAATAAAAAGGGGCCTGTAGAAGTAGTTTTCTGTGTAGCATCTGGAAATTATGCTCCTGTGCCAAGAGTATCTCTGCTTTGGGAGAAGTGGGGCAAACTTGCACCATTTGTCACCAGAAACATCACATTCCAGTAACTGTTGAGAGAGAGCCACTCCAATGATTATAGGAGTTGCAATGGATGATGATGTGCAGTGCTCCATGTCAAATTTTACATCTGCTGGTTGGCAAAGACCATGGATAGTTTTCGTATTTACTTTAAAATACAGTTTTAATTTTTCTTAAAATCAGGTCCTTCTGTTTATATTTCTTTCTTAGTGAGCACCTTGCTTTCAGGATCAGATCGGAAAAAGAATTCTCTATGTTGGTAGGTGTCTCATTAGGAGCCAGGCTTTGAAGGTCTTGAAGCCCAGAAGTTCCCTACATGACCGTCAGATTTTTGAGAAAAAGGAGATCTTTTCAAATCCAGACACATCTTTTGGCTTAAAATGAAAGCTGAACGTTTCAGAAAGTAATTCTAGTAGCACTCTCCAAAATCAAGCCTATTGTACTAAAGCACCACCAATAGATTTGATTCATTTTTCATACTTGCATGAAAAAGGAAGGCATGAAGTAGTGATCAGATCGTTGACTGTGAGGCTAGAAGCTCCTGGGTGTAAGTCCTTATCTCTGACACAGCTCAGCTCACCACATCTTTCAGTTTTACCACAAGAAATTTAATTTTAAAGCATTAGTAATGAGTCCATTCTCATCAGTGTGTTTGAAGAGAAGGACTTGAAGTTTAAGAAGCACTCGCAGATTGGAGTGTTGACAAACGTTTATTCATTTTTCCATGAACACATGCCATTATTTAGAAGTAAAAAAGACCTTGCTTTGAGGTTTAAACTTGTTAGGAAGGCAGGAGACTATGTGACCTCTTGGCCAGATTCCTGTGATAGGCGAGCAGCTGCGCTGTGTCTCAATTACAAGGCCAATTAAGATGATCAGGGAGGATACACTGGACAGCTTATTATTTGACAATGCATATTTGACCTGCAATGCATAATCACAAGCAAATTAAAAATACGACATTATTTTCCAGGCAAGAATTGTTTTATGCAAATTTTCCAAAAGTATCTAATGATTAAAATTATAAATAGACACTTCAATTATTTATTCATGATCATTCTAACAAATATTTCCTACCATGGTTCAGAAGACCTACATAAAGTCGGGCTTACCATTACTCTTCCCAGAAATGTTTGTGAGGAGCGGAGCAGGTTACACCTGCGAACAGCGTTGGTGTGGAATCTTAAGGCCAGCTATTCACCTTCGTCAATTATTAACTTAGTTGCCCAATAGCAAGGGTCTGTCAGGTTTTCTAAATTACAAGTATAAAAGAAACGTGGTAGGGGTTTTTTTATCCCTCAAATAAAGCAAATCTGCTAAAAAAGCAGAGGACTCCTGGGGGAAAAAGAAGTCCAAACAAAACAGGCCTCCCTTTCTAAAACATCTAAGTCTTCTCCCCCCAGATGATGTTTAACTTAATTGTGAAGATACCTGAACCTAATAAAAAATTGCATTACTATTTTTAAATATTAACTTGATCAAGGTCACACTACAGGTATTTTGATCATCTGATAGAGTAGCAGCTTATCGGTGCTGTTGTGAAACAGGATTAAAACTTGCCATACACTTGTGATACTCTGGAATTGTGTAACTGCAGAATTAAGATTGTCCAATTAATCAAATGAAGTGTAGAACTGAAGCATATATACTTCATAATGCATTTATTCTTTGTCGTGCTCTATGGTCTTTAAGAAAGACTTGGTTTCTGTAAAGAAGTTAGCCAATTTAATGCAGCAAAAATAATAGGGAAACCTGTCAAGTGCTTGGTTTTGTGCAGCGTTAACCATCCTGCTCCTGATTCAACAAGGCATTGAAGCACATGCCTGATTTTCAGCCCTCAGGTACCACATAACCTCTTGTGGAGAAGTGGAGTGGGAGTCAATAATATTGGAATAGAAATACACTTAGAACAAAAATAATGCCCCTGGCATTCCTAGCGCTGATAAGCTAAACAAAGCACTTTTCAAAGACTAATAACCGGATGGGATTTGTAGCATAAACAATGTTCCCTGTTAGTCACCAGTCCCCAGGGCATCTTCCTCACTTTATTACAGATAAATTGGCAACAAATGTAATACCGTATGTGATTTCCTGCCCTGGGTATGCATGCATGCTCGCATGCCAGTGTGATAGCTGTCATTTATTATTTATCCAAGTGTGTATACAAATCTACAGTATGATTTAATTACTTATTAAAGGTGCCAGACTGACAGATGCAGAAGCTGGAGCTGTTTCTTTATCCAGAGAACGGACACAGTGTAAGCAGCGGCATCCTCTCTAGGCTCTTCTGGTAAAATGCTTCACCCTGATGGACTCCCCAAATATCCGAGCATAGCTCTTTCTCTCCAACCTTACCCCAACTACTCAGCTCAATATGTTCAATTCATAAAGGCTACTAACAATGATGTCAGTTATTCCTGTGATTTTCAGACAGGAATGTTTATACACTGGAAAATTGGTTTAAACACATTAAATTTATTTTAGATAGGCCACTGGAGCATTTGATTAATACTAACTCAGAAAAGGATTCGAATGGTTTTAATGCAGAGCTGAAACCCTCTCTAACTAGAGAATAGCAAAAAAAGATTATTGACATTTTGTAAAGGTGAAATAAGCCCAGAAAATTTCCTTTTACTTGCCAGGGGCTGTATTCATAGTGCTGTGGCTCTTTGGCAGTCTCTTACGCCCTTACCTAACGCTGCTCTTGGAAACGCGATGCTGAATTCTGCCTTGTTTCAATAAGCAGGATTTGGGTTCCATTTTTTATGTCACTCTAAACCTGTTATTCCTCAGTTACCATTACAGTTCAAAGCACTTCCCCCTGCCTCCAGGCACAGGTCAATGCAGGAAAGCGGGATCCTGCACTCTTCTTGCACTTTCACTCAGCACCCAGTCTTTAACAGGGAACCTGAGGTTTTATTAGGCTTAACTCACAGAATTTGGCCATGCCTATTTGCCAGAGAAAGGCTGTTAAATAATAGCAAGGTTCCCTTCAAGGTTCCCTTCACATAGCTCCAGAAAAATAACGGGCACAAGAAAATCTCTTGAACTTCTATGAATCTGTATGTTAAATCATTAAACACATGCTTGCCCAAGGCCAGCCATTCCTATTGTTTTGCTATATTTTTTTTGGTCCCAGTACATGCCTGAAAGTTGCAATCCTGGATCCATTTTATCTAATTGTGGGTTGGGCTTTTTTGGTGCTAAGTCTTTGGTTGAGGCCTTAAAGCACAACTAAAATGCAAGTAATGCTGTTTACTGATAATAAGCTTGTTATTTGGGCTTTGGAGTTTGAGCTAGCAAACACTAAACATGTCTGAGTTATTTTGCATAGTTGAACAGTCCCATCAAAGCCAACAGGTCTTTTCATGCCAACCACTCACATTACTGCATTATTAATTCCCAATTTTACAAATAGTGTCTTATTCTACTCCACAGAAGCCTACCTAACCAAAAATTGGGCCTGAGAAGTAGAAAGATGGGATTGAAAAGCATAAAAACGTGAAATAACACTTCCTGGCAGTGTTCTGGGGCAGGGCCTGTATAATGGCGTTTGACACAAACCAGGGCTTTTCGGCTGAGATGGAGTTTTGTGTTACGAACTCTCAGTGTGTCCCAGCTGTGACCTAATTCCATCCTGGGATAGAAGCATGGTGGCTGCTGTCCATGTAGGCAGGCTTCACCGTGTGCTGCTAAAATGAGGAGCTAAGCTATGGGAACTGCTGTGAACCCGGTTCTTGTGTAAGAGCAAAACCTGTCAGACCAGCTGTCAGTGAAGAGCATCAGGAAAGCCAGAGAGAAATCTCTTCAAATGAAAACAGAAGTGAACAGCTAGTAAAATCAGACAACTGTAACTTTTATTTTAAAAAATTATGCACCAGCAAAAATGTAATTTTTTTTAAAAATGCCAATTAAAAGAATTGTAACCTCCCTGGCATTGCTTAGAGTGAGCAATATGTTAAAAAGAGGCTCGACTCCCCTGCTGTAGGAGTTGGCTTTCACTCTTTGGAATATGTTATATCAAGAGAACCTTAAAATTTGAAAGAAAATGTGTTCAAAATTTTTAGGGAAATTGAAGCTTACTTTCAAAGGGCAAATGACATTGACACAAAAATGATGGGAAATCTGAACTCAATTTTGACAGGTACATGCTAACTTGCTTATTCCATATATAAATGTTGCGGTGAGCATCAGAACAATTCATCTTATGCTTTACATACCTATGGCTATCCTACTCTGTTTAGCTATAGTTGGGTTTTAGAGATGTCTGTGTTATTTAATAGCAAGTGATGGCTATGACATTTTCACCTAATCTTTCTGTTTTTGAACACAAACTTTTCTTCTTCAACTAGAGATTACTGTTTAAATATACCATTTTAAAACGTGTTTTAGTAATTTTTCAGACCAATTTACAGATGTTGAGAAAGGACTCAATGGACACAAGCTGGAACACAGGAGGTTCCACTTCAATTTGAGAAGAAACTTCTTCTCAGTGAGGGTGACAGAGCACTGGCCCAGGCTGCCCAGAGAGGTTGTGGAGTCTCCTTCTCTGCAGACATTCAAAACCCGCCTGGACGCCTTCCTGTGTAACCTCATCTGGGTGTTCCTGCTCCGGCAGGGGGATTGGACTGGATGAGCTTTTGAGGTCCCTTCCAATCCCTAACATTCTGGGATTCTGTGACTCTAATAACTTAGCTGTTAATTTTCCAACTTAAAAATACCAGAAAGGAACAAGTTATTAATATTTTATTAAGTGAACCTCTTCTACTGATGATAATGTTTCTGAATAATAAGATAATGGTTTATAATTGGTACAGTGGAACATAGTTTTCAAAAATACTTTGTGATTAGAGAGATTAGAGATCTTACCGCAATTAGTTTCTCTGTGTAAGACTACACACCAGTGACCCTGGCACAGAATCAGTCTGAAGGGATTACTTCTTTTTGGTAATTTTAGTGATTTCCCTGATCTTGAAAAAAACATGCTCACGAGCTTACTCGTGGAGTAATCCCAGGGTGTGGTGAAAATGGGGCGTATTTGGTGCACCATAGTAAATAAGTGCAAGGATATTCTTAGGATAAGTATCTACAAACCAAATGGTCTTGTTGGGACGCAAAACCACTTGTCAGATGAAGTCACGACATTGCACTGCCTTTTTAATGCACCTACGGAAACAGGATTTGAAAGTGTGAAAGTAGATTTGTTTGTGACAAATACGTCTCTGTCATAGTTCATATCCCAGTACTGAATTTTCTGTTACTGGCACCAACTGAAATTGTATCTGAGAACTTAATTACATCTGAATTTGTAAAGCCAGGAGCTGCTACCATGACAGTGCAAGCAGTTCCACAGTATCGGTTACTGTCAGCTAGCTAATACTGGAATTGCCAAAGCCTGCTCTCACTTGTGACCTTGATCACTGAAAAAAAGATAAGAGTACTAAAATAGAAGCACAGATATTTGTGAGAAAGTAAACAAAAAGCCAGAAACAGAAACACATAGATACGAGATTGACAAATGTTAGAGAAACAACCATTGCTGTTCATAAAAATTTCCTAATACTGAGATGCTTCCCTGAGATCATGAAGGTAGATCAGTCCTTAAAGAAGTTAGCCATTTATTTGCCTGCTGTATGAAGCCAAAAGGTACAATTACAAAGATCTGGCTACAGTCTTTTTTATAAATGTAGGCAGTTTGTTTTCCACCTTGGACCTATTTTTGTTTCCAGTATAGTTTTTTTATGGTATTTGATGAGATATTGTGACTTTTTGCTTTATGGCATTATTTCCATCTTTTCTTTAACCACTGCCACCCTCCCACAATGGGAATCAGTTATACTAATTCAGACATCATCCGTTATTCTCTGCATTCATTTCTTCTAGCTCTTTCAGGAGTGACCAGGTAAGGTCATCCTCATACAGGCCATCCTGTCTTGTCTTTTTGACCTTGCCAGTAAATTTCCTTTCCCCAGGAGAATTTTGAAACAGCAGACTCGCCAGAGACACTCACAGATATAATTTGAAAATAAGCCCCTTCTCTGCAGATCCTGTGGCTTTGAAGAGTACTAAGGCAAGTAATTTAAAAATGGCTTCAAATTAAGTCCAAGCAGCCTCTCTGTCCGCTCCTTTCCTCCTCTTCTTTTTTTCCTCCTGTAAAAGACAAAAAAAATCTAGAGGGACCCTATCAAGTTTTGTTTATTTGTCTTATGCATGAGATTAACAATAGATTCCTACTTTGCAATTTAATATTCTCTGTATTAAAATGTGATCTGCATAGCTCATGTTAGCAATACTGTTAAAGTAACATCTGTTTTAGTTTATCAATGCCTACTTCACTGACATATGATAAACCTTAATATTTTTTATAAGTACTTGCTATTTTTTTCTGAAACTACTATAATAAACTAAATATATTAAAATAATAATTATTATTATTATTCTGTGTAACAGGAGTAGATGCATTTGTGTGCTATATACACACTCACTTTACAACCTGGGCCAAGATAACTCCACCTGAAAGTTTCTAACCAAGGACTCCAGAAATTACTCCAGTCAAAACAAAATTAATCGTAAAACAGACTAGAAATGCCCATCTAGGCCTTCATAGTTTTAATGAGATGACTATTTCTTACCATCATTAACTCTGTGGGATCAAAGAAAATGTTCAGTGAGTTAAGATGTGCTAAGAAAAGTGCACAGAAAAGCATAAATGGCTCAGGAATTCCAGGAATCCCACTGGCTTACACAGTCTTTTATAAAAAGCAAGTGTTCTCATAGTTGAATGACTTCCAAGAAGGGCCTCAAGTGATGAAACTATTTCCATCTAATGTGAAAATACTTGAAAGATGCTTATTCCATGTGAAAATATTTCCACCTTTCAGAAAAGCCTGAATACAAGACTCCTTTGATGAATATACTCTTGTACAAGGTATTAATTCTCCAAATTAATACACAAAATAGCCACAATTCCTACTCTCTTGATAACAAATAGATTATAATGACTTTCGTCTCCTATAACAGCCAGACAAAATATTTCAGAGTATTTTACAAAACAGATACTTCAGTTACACAGGGACAAATGTTACATTCATCATCATGACATTGCTCCCATTTCCCTCAGGGCATCACTGACCTGGAAAGTATCGCAGCACATCTTCAGAGAAAAACCTCCTTCAAACACAAGACACATTGACACAGCAGTCAGTCTTGCTGGCTAGCTGTGCAATACACACATACCCTATATACCCTTACATTGTCCTACTCCCCCGCCCTCCCCTTACCTAAAACACCAATAACTACTTCCTTCCCTCACCAAAAATCATACGAGGACACAGAGCTGAAACACTGCGAAATGGTCAGCTACCCCAGCAGTATTTCAGCAACCACAACTGTCTCTTTTTTGCTGTTTCTGTTTTTATCCTTTCTTTTCATATCCTAGAGCTGTTCTTAGACAGAAGGAGCTAAGCCAGTATCCTGTCCCCAGACAGCTCCTCACATCACGGTAAGGTTTTCTCTGCACCTCAGCCACTCCCTACTCTGGGACTTGCTGCTTTTGTAAAATGCAATTCATTGCGAGATTGGAAAGCAATAATAAAGCAAAATAAGTCACCCCACCCCCCCTCCATTCTTACACGCCAATGGAGTAAGCAATGGTGTGACTCTCACAGGTGAGACAGGACTCTGAGAGAACTTTCTAAGGAGCCATCAGGCCCTGAGGGTGCAGCAGCAGTGATCACTGTGAGTGCTGACTGCCAGTGACCTGCAGTTTCTGGATGCCTGTTCTGTCTCTTGTGCAATCAGGAAACACAAATCTGCATGAGATCACGAAGTACCGATAATGTGAGTTCACATTAGAATCATGATGCGGTTTTTTTCCTTCGTATTTTACGATTTTCAGATGTTTGGTTATGCTGAATAATCTTTATTTGATTGTTGTAACTTCTAAATTGGCCACGTTTGGAGAATAAACAGCCAGTGCCTTTTTCATGAACATATAATAACTTCCAATACACATAGAGCTCGACTGAAAAGGAAGTGGGAGTGTGTATGCCAGGAAGATGTAAGAGATTATGACAGGACATGAAGGGACATGTGGCCCAGGGAATACAGCAGGTATTTGTACTGTGTAATAATTTATCTGCACACATTTTGGCAATTGGTTAGTTTCTAGCTTCTGCATCTGAAAAATACAAATATGCCTCAGTGCCACAGAACATCATGAGGATTATTTGATGCTTCTAAAGCTTCTGAAAGAGGCTTGGGAATTGCAGATTTCCATAAACCCTATCAGTCAAGCTACTAAACAGGACTGAAAAGCCAAAGATCATTTTTCATCTCGTGTATTCTAATGGAGAGAAGTGTGCAAGTTACATAACCAACCACCAAGTGTCACTGTTCGGTATTTTTACATTCTGATGTCTTTGTTCCCAAGCGCTTAGAAAGTACCTTTCAGATGCAGTCTTGTAAATGAGGATTTTCCAGCAAGAACAATAATATTTTTAAACTACAAAAGACACCCATATCTGCCACACAGAGTACAGGAAAACTCGAGTGTCTGGATATATGGCTTTCTTGAGCAAGCCACCAAAAAACTATTGTTCACATTACTGTATACAAGAATGTAAGTCCCACTGAAAATTAAAAAAAAACCCAACACTTAGGAATCAGATTTTATTTTAAAGCCTAGCAATTTAAATTATTGGAGCAAATGCCTTTTTTTTTTTTAAGAAAGGTAGACAACACTTACTGAGAGATTGTCAGATACTTTGTCAAGAGACAAAGGATGCACTGTCAAAAAAAGTGAGCACATTTTAAGTAAGTTCCTATTGCGATAAATTATTTAACCTGACTTTGAAATGTAGTAACAGCAGACATTGGCCATCAGCAGACTGAACTGCAGTCCTGGTGTGAGGTGCCAAGCTGCCTTCCCTGTTTCTAGAATGTAAATATAGGTCATAATCTTTGATTGGCAGAAAACCAGAATTTGCTGACATTCATTCATGTGAGCTGAAGCTCATGAAGAAATTTCCAATGAGGCTTACAAAATAAAAGCAAACCACCTTACTCTGTATAACTTACATAGCTTCCCTTTGTTACTACTTCTGTCCTCCCAGTTGCACTCCAAGCACAGCTTGCCAGTGCTGTGGTGTTCCTGATGTGCCCCTGTGTAGCTGCAGCTTGAAAGATGTAAAATAGCTGCACAGATTTCTGGGTGTATTTGTACCATAGCTCTCTGTAGAATTTGGTACGCCACTAAATGTAACATTCCTTAGAAAGATTCTTGCTGTGCACCAGTGCTGGTTTATCTGGAGGAGCACTCAGTTGTTTGGAGTCAGCCGCTTGACGTGGATGCAAAGGGCAGGAGTGCATGGGTGAGCCCAGATGACCAAACGTGTACAGCCTGCCTTTTGTTACAGAGAGCCTCTTCCACAGATTGCCAGCCTTCCTGCACTATCTACACTCTGTATCACCTTTCCAGCATAGGCATCCCCTAGGAATAATGATTTCCAGCTGCTTTTGAATGGGGAGCAACCCTGAAACGGTTATTAGGCCTTGGCTGCATCAGATTACACTCTACCCTTCCCTCCCATCTGCACTGTATAGCCCTCTAGTGGAAAACTCTTCTGTGCAGTAGTTTTTCCATGTATGGAAGACCCCACTGAAACAGAGCATGTTGTCAGGGCCCTGAGTGCACTGATAGGCCTTTATGGCCTCACCTCGTGCTTCCATGCACACCCTCTGCCCATGGGCCTCTCTGTTTAAGCTCAGCCCTAGGCCTTCAGCTGAGTCACAGCCATGCCCTTGCCTGGCCATGGACTCCACGGATCTGGACTGTGACCTGCGGACTGAATTCCCAGCTTGTCCTCAGAACTGCCTTGTCACTGTGCACCTACCCGGTGATCACGGGACTGTGCCTGACTCTGGTTAACCTCACTGGGGCTGACTCTGATCGGTGGGTTGCCTTCTGGGCTTCACCTTGCACTTGCCTCATCACCATAAACTTGCCTGCCCATCTGAACTCACCGCTGAACATCCCTGGACCTGCCCTGCTTGCCTTGTGCGGGTATTGTGGGATGGGGCCCTGGCTAGTGAAGCCCCTGCTGTATTGCCTGTGTTCTCGCTCTTGGCTCCATGTTGCCTGCAAAGCAGCTGGCGTTTCCTGCTCCCTGACATATGCAGCATAAACCCAGGAAAGAGGACTTGCCAGTAGAAACTGTAAAGGAAGCAAGTGTGTGAGAGGTTGAATCTGCAGAGAAAGACCATATGAAATCGAGAAGCTGAAATGCAGAATTATATGCTTTTGTGAAATGGGTCAGAGGAAACCGGGTAAAGGTTGGGAGGATGTGACAGGTGCTAGGATGAGGTATTTCCTGAGAAGGGAAAGGTCACAAAATAACAGAAAGGAGAAACAGTGAGGAAATCAAGAGTGGTAAAGGAAAAATTAAGAAAAGCTAATAGAAATTATAAAGGGAAAAATATTTAAAAAACTACAATGAGCATGCTCAGCTATACAGATCTTAGCACAGAACTCTCTGGGAATTAACAGTAAAAACCTTTTATTCCTTATTCTATTTTTAATAAGGATTTCCCATAATCTTCAATGGCAACCAAATCTCATTAAGAACCTTTGGTGAAGGAAACAGTCAAAGGCTTTCCAGAAATCCAAGCCCACTCACAAGCCTTTATCAATTCTGGACAGCACTGTGAAGGGAAATAGTCGTGTAAATACTGCCTACTTAATCTACCACAGTTTTAGTCTCTAAGTCAAAGCAGAATCAGTAACAGAAAATTAAAGCATGTATCTTAAAGCAGAATAGCCAAAAAAGTATATGATGATCATAACATCTATTACTCAAGTCGCTTAGTCTAATTTTAGGCTACCCCACTGATGTGTTTATTGCCACCCTGCATGTTCCAGTAACAACGGGCAGTGTAAGAATCTGCACAAAACAGAATTAGCTATCAAAAAATAATGGTTCAGATCTATCAGTAAAAGAGACTGTTGGAGACAGATGTTACTGAAATTCTTGTGCTAAAACAACAGAGGGACAAAGTAATCACATCTTCTTAGTGTAAGGTACTTAGACTTTTGTCTGGAGTGTCTGAGGCAGGGTATTATACGAGACATATTTGAACCAGGCATACCCAAGATCTGATCAAATAAAGTAAATTTGTTTCTCCTGTGGAAAAAAATGCAAGGAAAGCAAGTGGAAGAATTTTGTTGGGTTTTCTTGGGGTTTTTTCGTGGGTTTTGGTGGGTTTTTTTCTGAAATGAAAAAACATGAAATGTAAAAGCACTCCTACATTGTAGACATCATGTAGTGAAATACGCAAGATGAAAAGAACGCGCGTGGTGCCTGTCTGGTGGTGTTTGACGTGCTGTGCAGGCAGTCATTACCGGGCTGCCTGTGCAGACTTGGCAGCAGGCCCCACTGTGCCAGGTGGATGAAAGGCTGGCTGGGGAGCAGCTCAGCAGTGCCCCTCCAGCTGGTGGGGTGAGGACTGCCACCCGTGAGACCCTGCGGTCTGGTGAGTTTTGGGTAGTACTAAAAACAGCCTCTGAGGAGAGGAAAAAAAGCCCACCAATATAAATTAAACAAATTCTGAATCCCACCTATGCTGTTAGACGGGGGCGTGTTGCCCCACCTCCTGCAGAGGGTTAAAGCAGTTGCTCATCATCCTCGTGCCGAAGTGCTTTCCGTAATTTGCCTCCCCAAAAGAAGGAATCGGTATTTTGGCCTCATTTAACAACGGTATTTTTACAGCAACTCTGTATGCTGCTCTGAAATCAGCATTACAGGCACAGGCGCACTGCCCTACCTACACCACCTGAACCACGCC
>NW_010159203.1:124653-125060 GCF_000695765.1 Mesitornis unicolor
GCGCGGAGTTCGCGGCCGCGGAGGGAAAGTAGGCGCTGTACCCAGTAACTGCCCAGCCCACGCTGCACCCCAGGGGCAGGCGACGCGTTCCCGCTTCGCCCTCACACCCAGCTCCACGACCCACGTAAAGCGGAGGCGGGTGCCGTGCTACCTGAGGCAACAACGCAACCGCGAGGCGTGACCCCGCTCCTAACAAGTGATTGGTGCGAGCAGCTACACCCCCTCTCCTGTGATTGGTCGCGCCCGTTGCCACTCCTGGCGTTTGAAGACATGGGCGGGCACTGACGTGGCCGTCCTGACACTAGCGGGTGGAGTGGGCTGAGCTGGCGCGTCAGCCGCGCGCGGGGCCGGGCGTCAGCGCGCTCGGTACGGCGGGGGGGGGGGGAGGCCCCCCGCGAGGGGGGGGG
>NW_010159203.1:125154-140388 GCF_000695765.1 Mesitornis unicolor
GACTCCGGAGCGCGGAGGCGGGCGGGGGCGGTACGAGGGCACATGTTGGCTTGGCACCGTTTTCGTGGGGACGGGGGCGACGGTCACGGACAGGATGAGGCCTCCGGCAGGCCTCAGGTGCCGTGAGAGGCGGGAGAGCTGCTCAGGCGGTGAGGGAGCGGGAGCTGGAGGAGCGGGGCCTGCGTGAGGAGCGGGTGTTTTTACAACCAGTAAAACGTTCTCGTAAACCTCCGTGAAGTGTAGACGTGGTCTCATAAATATGCGATAGGCCCAAATAGTGGTTCTCTAGCAGTGGCTTCAATGTGGAAACTGCTCGGTAATTAGCAGTAGTAATAAATATATGCAATTAATTTGAATTGAGTTGACAGGAGCAGAAACCTTAGAACACTTCATACCAGCTTTCGGTTGGTTAGAGCATTAATTACGGTTGGTCGCAGCACACCTAAATGTGTGGTGGTACCTGCATAAGAACCACTTATTTATTCAGTTCATCAGTCAAGCTTGCTTGCGTTTTGTGCCTTGTTTTTTCCAAGTTTCTTCTGCTTCTTTGTCTGTGTCTCTGGTCTTGCAGATACAGTATTTTTGGTGAGAGTGAGCTCTACTAAACAGAACTTTTGTATGAAATCTTGGCACAGAAGCCACAATTACCTGGCATGAAGGCTTTCTTTAGAAGTAGCGGGTGTTTTGCTTATGTGAAGTGTAAATCATGGAAAGAAGGGAGTGTTTTGGAAGCACTGTGGAAATCCAAGAATGAAAGTGGCAGAATTGATGGCAACAGCTATCAGATTAGGTTCCATTTACTGTCCCTGTGACAGTACATAAGTTTTAATGAGTTAAAGTCTTTAATAAATCACTGAAAACCAATTTTCTCCTTTTCTTTCCTCCCTTCCTTTTCCTTCTAGTGACCTTGTACATTTCCAGTGTTTTGTTAGTCTTTAGAAGCTCAGTTGTTTTGCATTCACCTCTCTGGAGCAGATTCTTGTTTTCATTTAATCTATGCATCCCTTCCTGGTTTTGGGTTCCTTAGCTTTGTATTTTCCTCTTGATAGATAAGAATAACTCCATCATGCTTCAATTGCAAAATAAATCGATGCATTCCTGAGCTCTGTCTCACAATCCTGTCAGCAGTGCTGAGCTCTTTTCATGATTTTTACAATTCCTCCTTAAAACATTTGAAGTCCAAGTCTCATTCTCAGTATCATCGCAGTGCATAGCTGTAATTGCATCATGAATTGTAAAGGGAATGCTAATGAAACTTTAGCCTTAAACTGAAAGAGCTTTGTGTGGTGTCCTTGATGTAAATAAACATCCAACTCGGTGTGTTCAGGTTTTGTGTATGACACTCAGCCTTGCCAGATGCCTGGTTTTAGATTTAACACCCTATTTCTTGGGCCTTGTACAGTACAGTATAAACCAATTGTTTACACTAAGATATGTTTTAAACATCATTTCAACTTGAACTTCAGGCTGAATAATAGGAAAAAAAGATCAAGTTCTGATGTTGAGAATGTTTGGACAGGGGAGATTGAAGTGCTGTATATCTAAAGGGAAGAGGGTTCTGTAGCTCTCTGGTTCTAAAGGTTTCTAAATTCATTTACTTAATACAGAGATGAGGTGCTCATGATTTTCTGTGTTCTGCTGCTAGATCTTGTATTTTTTTTTATTTTAGCAAGTTCTGTATTAGAAAACAAGCATTATCCAGGGGTGAAAGACATATGAATAAAAATGTTATCTATTTGTTCTGCAAGCCAAGTGCCATTGAATTTAAAGTTTTGAGGATGTTACAGGGAAAACATAATGGAGTAAAATTATAGGGGGAAAATGTATATGATTTTTTTCAAGGAAAACTGACTTAAACAATATCTGTTAAGATTGAACTCACATGTCGGTTGCTGAAGCAATTTCCAAAGTTAGAAAAACAAACTTTGGTTAGTATATGTGAAGTGAACCTTAATATTTTTCACCTCTGGGTAGGAGTGGAACGATAAGAGTAGCAGCAGTAGGCCTAGTGATGTAGCAGTATCTTCCATGTTCACGTGCCATTACAACAGCTATTTTCTTTACTGTAGTAGAGCAAAATTTTCTTGAATATCTTTCGGTGCTGTGCTACTCTGAGGCTGCTTCTGTCTTTGCCTCCGAATGTATGGTAGCATCTTTAACAGAAGGCATTTTCCACAGTAGACGTACCCTGGTTTGGCACTGGCAGCACTGGTAATGTTAACTTTGCCAATGGCCAAGTTGTTCTATTAATATTCTGGGATTAAAAGTGAGAATGTTTATTGTTACTTTAAAGTATCTTTGACTAATTCTATAAAACTTCTGTCCCTAGTATGTGAAATCTAGGTGTGAAATGGAGAACCACAGCTCAACAATGTCTGGATGAAATTGAGGGCATGCCTTCCCAAGAGTTGGATAGGTTGATTTCTACTGAGTAATGTGAATGGTCTTGTATAATCTACAGCTGTTTGGCATTTGAGCCTTCAGCAGATCCAGAGAAAAGGCATTAAGTGTTTAGTGAAACAAAATTCAATTTTCAAATGTGTTGTGAGCACAGCAGCTGTATGTCTGAGAGAAAAATATTTGCTCCTCTTGTAGCAGCAAGTGTCAGGGTGTGTTTAAGCTAGACTGATGAGATAGTCTTCAGCATGAGTAACAGCATGTCCTTGAAGCTATATTTAGTAAAACTAATCAAATTTGAAAAACAGATTAGGAGTACTACATGGTCCTGAAGTCTGTGGCTGCTTCTGCTACCCTTTCCCTCATGCCCATTACCTTTATTGTTTTTGCAAGTACAGTAAAAATCAGTTTCAAGGCAGTGATTGTGCTGGCATGGTGTTTGGAGAACCCATAGTTAATACTACCCTCATTATTTCTAGGCGCTTATGTAACTTTTAAATATATATGGAGAAGCTAAGACTCCGAGTCCTGCTTTTTGCTTAATTTTAATTAGCTGTTTCCATTCTGGGAGATACTGGCATACAGAAAGCAGCCTTGCACATCACAGCGTTTTCTAAGACTCTGTTCTCCTGCTCTAACAGGCTCAGGTGAAATGGTAGTACCTGTACGTAGCGATTTCTTTGGTTTACAAGGGGTTATATCCAGGTGGCAACATCACAACATTGCGCCACAGAGCTCTCAATTCTGGTGTGTTCAGTCTTGACTCGTAAGCCTGTGTGCCTGTTCTTGTGGGGGCATTAAGGCTGCTATAGTATTAGAAACCAGTGCTGTCAATCACGGCTGCTTGGGTTTGTTGTGTTTCCCCTTAATCTTTTATGTAACCTACCAGGGATTACTGACTTCTTACTTGCTGAAACAGAGGATTTAAAAATTACTTTTGAAAATTGGAAAACTAGTTAAAAAAAAAAAATCCCCTTGCTCTGCATATTTTTCTCTTCTTGGCTTGATTAGACCCTTTTTGAAGGAAGCAAACAAATACTCAGAGTGTATGGTCACTAATTATAAATATAGAGTAGTCAGTAGCTGCCTGAAATTCTCACAGCTGGAAACTGTGCTTTTCTACCACTTTTGTCCAAGTAGCTCCATTTTCCAGACACACCTGACAAGGTCATTCACCAGTGACCTCCGAAGAAGCTTACCTTTCACAGGATGTTTGGGAAAGCCCACTTACAAATGGACAGGTAATTTAGGACTTTGTAAACGTAGTAAGCTTAATGAGTCATTTTTCCCAGTAGACAGATCATAAGGATATGTTGTTGCCTTCACTCTAGTCCACATATACCTATTTTTATAGTATTAACAGCAAGCTTTCAGCTTTCTGGTTTATCCATCATTGTAAAGAAGGCTGAAATTAAAATAATTGCTGGTGAGCTCTTGTTTTCCTGAGTAACTATGTAATGAATTGACATGCGTGTGGAAATGGCTTTCTCACCTAGAATAGTTAGTTCCAAGTTGATTGCTTTTTAGGGAACGAAATATTTCAGTTATAATAGCTAATTCTGATATGCGTGTGGAAATGGCTTTCTCACCTACAATAGTTTGTTCCAAGTTGATTGCTTTTTGAGGAACGAAATATTTCAGTTATAATAGCTAATTCAGTCAAAATGTTAGATGTAAGCTTGGGGATAGTTTAAAAAAAAATACACTATCCAAAAGAGAGAAACATTTTTAACATTTAAGTAATCCCAGCCTACAGGTCTTAAATGCAGGAAGACCAGAAAACTAAGAGGAACGGAGGACTGCCCTCATGGGAAGTGTGGAAGAGCTTCCCTGTGAGAATTGGCTGAATAGATGAGGTCTGTTGGTCCTGGGAAAGACACCGTGGGAGGAGATGGGTGTGGTAGAGGTCAATACAGACTGGAGCCCCTGGAGAAGGCAACTGGGGAAGAGTGTTCATCTGCACAAGAAACTGGGGAGATGAGGTGAAGCTGGCAGGTGACAAACTGACAAGGGGGGATATCCTGCAGAATGTCTGGATGCTGAGTTTGTGGCTGTAAAAAGTGACTCGGCCAAGTTCATGGAAGAAAACTTCACTGAGGACTGTTAAATAGAAACGTACTGTCTATGTTCCAGGGCATCTCCAAGACACAAATTCCTGGAGCCTGATGGATTATTCTGCAGTTTGTGGTCACTTTTTACAGTCTGTGGGGTGTGTGATCTGAGGACCTGGGTACCTCAGTTTTGTAAGACCTCATACATGAAGCAGTCAGAATTACAGGCAGAAATTAGCAGGGCAGCAGAAGAGCTGCCTATGGGTGTGTAATAAACTAGGATTATAGATCAGGTTGATGGTGGGGCTCTCATGTATAGAGCTGTCTGCTGGGTGTTTATGGAAGTGCAGATATGTTTGAGTTTGTTTAGGCACTTCTATCAGCCAGTGACCTGTCCTGACCTGAGAAAGGAATCGGGGAAAGGAAAGGCTACCAATGGGTTGAAACAAAAGGAAATTAATAAAATAATAATAAGAAGAAACTAATGTTAATACCAACATTGATGCAAGATACGCAAAGTTATACTCGGCATATACAGTGGTTGCACCAAGTAGGTGAGTAGGCCTTGGAAGCAGAATGATGGGTGAGACCTTCAAAATGTGATGACCATCAGGGAAAGTGGGTGTCCCCAGCAAGCTCCTCAACTTATAGTGAGTGTGATGTTTATCATGTGGAGTAATTCTGTTGGCCAGTTTGGGTCAGCTGCTCTGGCTTTAGCTCCCTCCAGCTTCTGCACCTGGCTAATTCAAAACTGCTGAAGACCTTGTTCACTGTGGCAATCTGCATAGCAGTGCTGGCCAAAACTGAAACAAAGCATCTTAGCAACTTTAGTCCTACTAAATTGAGTACTGTAGTCTTCTCAAAAATGCAGTTTTCCTGAATAGAAATTTTATTCCATGTGTCCATTTCAGCAAAACCAGGACAGTATTGCTTTTGGAGAAGCGAGCTGCAAAACACTTGAGCTGTTGCATTTTTTTTTCCTGTAGAATGGAAGTTGCATCTCATTTGTATAGCCCTACTACAAAGAGACCTTAATTGTACTTGTGCCTGGAAGCACCAGTTTAGAATACAAAGGTTGCATTTAACAATGCATATAGAATAGATCAGGCAACTTATTATAAAATGCTTCCATCTGTAATCTGGCTTTGTAATGGAGAAGGGTGAAATAGGGGCTTTGTTGCTTAATCTTTAGACAGAAATATGTAGATGGGGTAGAACTACATCCAGCCCTGTTTTTAAACACTAGGTCGTGTGATGTTTGGAAAATAACAGGAAAATGTACATATTTATGAAATATAAATACCAGGAATAATACTTGAATAAAATATGATTACCAGCAAAAGATGCATAACTTCAGGTTATAGTAAGTTTTTTGGGGTTTATAGCAGTATTTTGAAATTGCATGTTTAAATAAGAACATCATTAGAATAACTCTGGAATCCTGAATTGCAAGGAAATATGTTGCCAGCTGCCAGGAGTTGAAATGGTTCAGTCTTTTTCAGCTGTCATCCTTAAAGTGTGCAGTAGCTTTCAGAAAACTGTTTTTCCAACTACTTTTGCATCATTTTCTTCCCATTCATAAGCTACAAATAACTTCAAGGGTTTCTATTGGTATCATGACTTCTACTACTAAATGCTTGTAGTAAAAGACTGGATTCCCTCCCCACCCTCCAAACTTTTGCCCCTTGTTCTGATGCCATTTTTTGTGTAGGTAATTGTGTGTCCGGATCGAAGCACTGCAAGAGAATTTGAGGGATGAATGAACATGGCTGTGGTTTCCCAAGTTAATATGCCATAATCTGATTTACAGGAGAATGACAAGCATGAGAAAGCAAAGCGTGGTGGTACTAGCTTTTTAGAAAGACATCTTGTTAAATGCTTGTGCCTTAAAGAGGAAAAGAAAAATGGTAACTAATTTCCTGTCCTTCTGTCTCCTGAGTGAGAAACGCAATGGTTTTCCTTCTTTTAGTTGCAGACGTTCAATACTGCTGCGCCTTGCAGAGATGTTCAAGACTTGACTAATGGGGTTGCCATGGCACAGGTACTTCACCAAATGTAAGTTGATGCTAAAGTTTGAAGAGGAGGTATTTAATTTCTTGATCTTTTTGTGTTTGGCATGCATAGTTGCTTTGAAAGTAGACGGAAACTTAGAGGGGACAGTTTTATTACTAAAAATAATAGTTTGCTAATAAAAACCAAAGTAATTCCTATTTTGTTGGTATGATGACAAATGGTACTGGGTTGAGGGACACAGTAATTTTGAAATTTGCTGTTCAGAGGGTAGTAACACAAGTCTTCTACTGAGTGAAAAAGTGTGCTACAGGTCAATCACAGCAATTTTATTATTGTTGGTTCAGATAATAAAGAAGTCTGAATTGCCATCTCCTATGCAAACTGTATTTTTGATTACTAAGAAGTTACTTAAAACACACACCACCACAACCCTCCAAAAACCAAACCAACCAACCAACAAAAAAAACAAACAGAAAATCCCCAAACCCAGAAACCCACCTGTCTGCTTGAGAACATTTGAGGTGTGCTGTGTAAAGACAGAGCTCACCCTTTTCCTGGGGCATGGTAAACACTGATTTAGGGTTGCTTAGTGAAGATTTGCTAAGGGTCGCTTCACATGTTTGTGGTACTAGGCTGCCACAGCCTCTGGGCAAACTTCTTTACAACCAAGTTGGTTGATACACAAGTAGGAATAATAACTGTCTTTTATTAGGTGCTTTGAGAGCAGTGAATAAACAGTATGGTGTAAAAGTGATGGTATTGTTAGATGTGCTCTGATTGTACCCCTGGGAGCTCAGTGTGTGTAAACAATTCCCTCAGCAGCTCATCCTTATTTGTGCTGGCAAAGTGGGAATTATGCTGCCCAGGGGAGCCAAAGACACAAAAAATATGAAATGCCAATAGTTTGTTTTTATTTTCCTCGATAAGTGCCTTTGAATTCCAGCGATTGCTAGAAAATACAAATGTACAGTAGTAGATGCCAAACTTAACATCAGCACTAGTCAAAAAGAGGATGTTTCTTTACATCATTATGATCACTTAGGTATAAAAATTAAGCATGACAAAGGCCTTCACATCCTTGTGTTCCTAGGTGTAGCTAGCTCAAGAGTCTGCCCTGGAAAGTGGCATCTTCATGCAGCTAGCAAGGTGGAAATTTCCTAGATATAGCTTGCAATCTCCGGGAATTCATGGCTTATTAGACACTGTAGTCAAACATCTGATGATTTAATGCTGAGACTCTATCTTATTTAAGTGTGTGCTTACTGGTATTTAATAATTTGATTTTGTTTCAGAGATGTCGCTTGGTTTGATGCATCTTGGCTAAATCGCATTAAAGATGATGTTGGAGACAACTGGAGAATAAAGGTATTAAAAACTGAAGTTAGAGGAAGTTTGTGGGCTTGGATATTGTGTCTGTCCTAAGAGTATGTAGCAGTCCAAAACCTACAGAATTAAGCTCTGACTTTTTAAGATTATTTTAAACGACCTTGAACAGTTTGTCCATAGTTTAAAGTTCCTTCCAGCATTGTTGCACGGGGATATTTTGTTGTGATATTTCTCTTCCCCTGTATACAGTCCTCTCATAGACCTGCTGGCTAAACATTTTCTTGTAAGTTATTATTTAATTTCCACAAAATTAAGAATTCTAATAAAAGTCTGTAACCTTATCTTTCATGTACAACAACTAGTCCAGTAATCTGAAGAAGATACTGCAAGGAATTATGGACTATTATCATGAGGTATGGAAACAGCAACATTTTTTTTGTTATTCTAATAATTAATCTTCTAATCTATTCTGTAACAAATGTGTTAACAACATCTCCTTTGTCTAGGTCTCTTAAAATTTCCCGACATGATACTGTTATCTGTGTACTCTCTCATAAACCAGTATTTTTAGTGTGTATCTCCACTTCTAATGTTTAAAATCTTTCCCTTCCATAAGTTTTATGGTAACAAAATTATGAATACCCTGTTCTCTCTGGATGGCTTAATGAGTTCAGATTTTCTTACATGATGCCAGATTTTCATGTTGTACAAAAGTGGGAGTCCACTTTCTCTCATATTTTTTTTCCCCAGTTCTTGGGTCAGCAGATTTCAGAAGAGCTTATTCCAGACTTAAACCAGATATCTGAGAACTCAGATCCCACTGAACTTGGCAGGCTTCTGCAGCTTATTTTAGGTTGTGCGGTCAACTGTGAAAGGAAACAAGGTATGTGCTACCTTAATCTGCTCAACAGAGAGCAGATTGCTTCAGGTGGTTGTTACGGTGTAAGAAATGTAGAAACTTTTATTTCTTATATATAAAAAAGTCTCTGTTGTTAATAAGCTGCGTGCCTATTCCGAATCTGGAGTTCACTTGAAAGCAGAAAATGTATGGGAAACTTCTGTGAATAAAACTCACACTTTTGCTCAGGGTAGGTTTAAAAAAAAAAAAGTCTGAAGTGTGTGTAGATTATTCATACTTGTTAAAATACGTACCAAGACCTAAACCTTACTATTTAAATGCAAGTCAAGCAAACTAAATTAAAAACTTGTTAGAATCTGCCTCTTGTTTATCTGCAGAGGCTTGAGACTGAGTGAGTTGAGTTTTCTCTCCCCTTACTAGAGCTAATGCTCAATGCTCTGATGGCTAAGGGATCCTCATCCTGATTGTTAGTCGAGCAGGTGCAATTCCTAGGTAGTCTGAAATGACTGCATCCAAGCTTGTTTGGGAAATAGCCACCAGACTGCATTGGGAATGAAAATGCTAGCAGTTTTTCTCATTGTTTTATTTGTCCATTGCAAGCTTGTTGACTCTTTGCAAAAGTTTATCTATATGCATACATAGATGTATGTATGAAAAAAGAACCATGGAAATACAGATGTCTTCTTGCTCTATTATACACAATATAAATTTGTTCATGTAAGAGATTAAAATCTCATATGCTTATCTATCACATTACTGGGTAATAATGTTGGTTAACAGTAGTGCACTGTATGAAAAGTGCTACCTGTTTTGAAGAAGCTTTATAGAGAATAGTTTCTTCCAGATCTTTTTGCAAATGGTATGTCATGTTACTCAAGCCATTATGAACATTCTCATGAGTCACTACAAATTCTCTTTCACAGAACACATACAAAATATCATGACCCTTGAAGAGTCTGTTCAACATGTTGTCATGACTGCCATTCAAGAGGTAAGTAGTAATTCATGGCCTAATGCTGTCAGTTGAGAAGTCTGAATAGCCATTTGTTGATCTTTGAGTTCTTTAATCTGAGCAAAAGTCAGGGAAGAGCATTAAGTAATTCCCTAAATTAATCTGTGAGGATGAGGTTCAAGAGGCCCCAGGTCCCAACCAAGTCATTTTGATTTTAGTCTTGTATGCCTAAACATACAACTTGTGGAGACAATAAATGCTTACGATTTCCTGTTTCACACAAGGAATGTGTTCAGTTGCTGACCACTGATTATACTGCAGTCAGGTTCTGAAATTTCTGTCCCAGTGATGTAGTCTTGGACCCAAAGGTAAGCTGATAGTGACAGGTTGTGAGGCTACACGTTGTTCTGACAGACTATTCCTGCATCTGATTTACAAGTCATGGGGTGCTCTCCCTGCTATCTTGTTCTCAGTTGGATCATCTTAAGGATCCAGCTCACAGCATAGCTCTACAGTCACTCACGACTGTGAAGCAGTGTGGAGGGAGGCAAAAACTAAACGGTAACTTTGAAGAAAATGCAGTGTGTACCCTCATCAAGGTAACTGGAGTTGGTAGTAGGCTTTAAAACTCCAATATATTTTGATTGTATAGTCTTTAAAGCTGTAAGTGACCTATTGGGAGAAAAATCCATAAACCTTGTGTTTGTTGTATTCTGTCTAATCAGACTTCCTTTCTGTAGAAGGTCTAGAAATAATACTGTAATTTTCAAGTAAGAAGTAAAGTCTTTTAGTTGCTGACAAACAGTGTGTGTCTTTGTACTGGTGATCAGCGAGAGCTATGTTAAGGATACCATTCTTTGTGTCATGTTAATTGCCATTAAGTGAACAAGTGTGGTAACTTAATTTAATCAAGTGAAATCCTGTCCTCTGGTTGACTCCACTTTAACTTGACAAGGGGGTAACAATAACTTCAACAGATCAGAGTCCCTGATAAGATGTTACTGCTAACTTGGTTTATCTGGGGAGGAAAGAGTTAATAAAATATCAGTCTTATTCTAGATTTGTTCAGATTCTTTATCAACCACGAGGTGCAGTGGGTTTTTTTTAAAAATTATTATTAATTTGTTTTGGTATATTGAAGGGGTGCAAGGGCATGGTGGAAAATGCAATGAGTACTCAGTGGACAGTGAATTTACAGTTATCTAACCTCTGATTTAACCTTCTTTTCCTATGGCCTCTTTCTGTAGCTCATGAGCAAGGAAGTAACAGGTTCTTCCACAAGTGATGCATCCAGTGAAATGGAACAGCAGGTAACTGCCTAATATTTGTAGTGGTTGTAGTTCAGACTTGAACAATAATTTGGTATCTTGCCGTGCCTTAAATGAAGAGGAGGGCTACTCTTCCTCTTCCTCTCCCATTCTAAAAGTTAAAAAAGAAACCAACCAGAACTCAACAATAAATTGCATTCTTTTATCTGCACAAACTACTTGGTCTGTGTTCCAGTCAGAGCTGATCTGAGTAAGGACAGAACAACATACTGATGTAGGCAGAGAATATTCAATAAAGTAAGGCTTTTTTTAGTGCTAATTAACTGAAAAGTTGCGTGCTATTTTGTAGCTTCTTTAAAAAAAATGCAGTGACCACTATGCCATCTTCCTGGATGAGATAAAACTGGCCAGTGTAAACATTGCAAGAAGAGCTAAGGGTACATCAAGGCTCAGCTGTATCAGGCTAAACACCTCAGGTTATTTTAAGGGGTCATGAAAATTGTTGCTAATCTGAACACTACAAGGTGTTAAACATAAAATGAAGTTGCCTTTAAAAGTATCTGCCCATAAAGGAACATCAGCATTTCTTTGAGATGAAGGGCGTTTGATTTAACGGACAGATCTTGAAATTGTGACAACAGAAATGTTCCTGTGTTTGGTTTTGTTATGCTTTTAGCCTAAGTTGTTGTGTTGAATCTGGATGTTACTCTGAGTTTCAATAATTTACTTACTGCATGTGGAAGTTATTTAAAATGCAGGTGAAATAAACAGATTTTGGAAGTCAGAACTGTGAATGCTTTAAGTATGAGCCAGAATGATTAAATATCTTATTTTTTAAAAGCTTAAAAAAGCTTTGGAAGATCTTCAGGAAGCACTAGCAGAAAAAGAGGAGCTGGCACAAAGATGTCAAGAGCTAGATTTACAGGTAAGAAACAGCAAGTCGCTTATTTCTTTTTAAATGACCAAGAGGATTGATTTGACAGCTGAACTCGCAGACTGTACTTGTTACATGTCAAAAAGTGTTCACTGTTCAGAAGCTCTTGCTTCTGGAGGTGCTGGGATAACACTTTCTGCTTCCATTAGACTTAGTATGTGTCACTGGAGAGGTCCCAGGCTTTCTCCTGTCTCCCACAAGCTTATCTTTTGATATTTTTTCTATTAATTAATGATGTTACACAAAACCAGTTGCTCGTAATAGGTGAGCTGGGTGAAGGCATGAAAGGTGTTTGAGGAAAAAGCCCTGCTGAGTGTGAATAGATGGGTTAATGACACCATGGCTCTTTAATACTGTGACATGTTTTTAAAGTGTCTCTTTGTAATTTTTATTAACTTTGACACTACTTGTTACGTTGAAATAATAGGAAAGAAAAAGCTATCAGAAAGGAAACAAGAAAAGATTAAAAACTTGCTGAGTTGTGCAATAGTTTTCAGGTTTTGTTGTTTTGGTTTTTGTGGGGTTTTTATTTGAAGTCTGAGATGGGTGTTCTTTTAACAGTGTTCCAAAGGTGTGAATGTTGTGCATGTTTAAGGAGTGGCTGAACCTTGAACAGAAGTATTATGCTGAGCAAGTTGCAGATATGCTCTCTACTCAGAGGTTTCTTGTATGCTTATATATGCTAAAGTGACAGCTGGTATGTAAAAAAGAGTGAACCTAGAAAGCCAACACCTACCAAGTGGTAGATTAATTACTGTTTTGTTTCTTACATCTGCTTGATAGACTTTTAAATCATGATCACAAAGTGTTTCTTAATATTGCTACTCTAGGTTATATCTGATGTTTAATCTAATAATGTCACCATGATATGTTTGTTTTATTTTATTTATTTGAAGCCATAATATTGACTGACGCTTCTTATTTAAACTAATTCTTAATAAATTCACTTGTAAGGTCTCAGTCTTCCTTGATATTTTCCAAGAGTATAAGAAAGGTAGGTTTTCTTTATGATTCAGGAAAACATAACCCAAAAAGCATATTGTCCCTGTTTAAATGCCAGTTAACTAACACATGCTACATGCTCTTATGTTTGACAGGATGTTAAAATTAACACAACAGCTTTCACTAGAAAAACTTTAAAGGTTCTATCCTCTTAATCCTTCCCTGTTTTATGGCTGTTAATATACTTACTGTTTCAATAAAGTGTTGTATTTGCATTTGCTTAGCTGTGAACACTTTCAATATCAAACTTGTTTGGTTGTTGCAGAAAATGCATGCTCTATATGAAGCTGTCTAGGTTTTTTCTTTTGCGTGTGTGCTTACGGCGCCTGAAACCGCTTCTTGCGCAACCATTCACTGCTGAGCGCACGGCAGTACTGTGTTCGTGTGCTAGCCAGTGCCATCCTGCTTTTTATTGTCAAGTACAAGCAAGATGGAGAGTATCTTTACACCACTACTAAAAGGTTTTTGTACGGCGTCCATGGTAGCCTTTTTAATGAAAGTACCAGTTTCTCTCCATATCACATTGTCTGCCTTTGCCGTGGTTTCAGTTATAAAAACTTGTCTCTTTTTGTAGAGGCACTTTTCCTGTAGTGCTTCATAACTGTCATACACTAAAGCATCCGTATGCTCAAGTGTGCTATGTAAATTACATAAACTTCTAAACGCTTAACCTTTTTCCATAAACTAATTTAGTGATGTATTGCTGTCTTGCTTTAGTTCTTTCCAGTTGAACAGGTCTTACGATGTTGATGCTGTTTTATCTGCACTAGGTGGCTGCCCTCCAGGATGAAAAAAACAGCTTAGTGTCAGAAAATGAGATTATGAATGACAGGCTAGAGCAATTAGACGACTCTCTTGATGATCCAAATACTGTGGTTGCAAAAAAGTATTTTCATGCACAGTTGCAGCTGGAACAACTGCAAGAAGAAAACTACAGGTATGAAATAATTTCTCTCAAAAATCCCTCACTTGTGTCAAATATATCCTGAGAATTTCTGGTACTCTTTCAGGATTTTTCCATCTCAATTTCTTTTTCTGTGAAAGCTTTCTAGTACTATATAAACAGATATTCTAAAGGCAAACCTTACCTTTAAAAATACAAAGCTACTTGTAGAAAATATTACTCTATAATTGTTGTATTGTAGCCATTTGACACTTCAAAGAAGGTGATGGAAAGCAGGAAATGAGTGATTTGTGTGTAAACAAAAAGGAAAAAAAAAAGACGCAAAAAATCCAAACAAAAACCAAACCAAAACAAAGTCCTCCCCAAACCCCCTGTATCTCTTTACTGCACTGATTTCTTTTACATAATAGTTTTTCTCCCTGTGATTGCTATAAGGGTAAAAAAATCACTTTTGTGTGATCCCTTGATATTGATATGATAAATTTGCAATACACGATCCATCATGATTTAACAGGTAGACAATAAAATGTTCCATGCTTACCGTACCATAATTTTCTGCCTACTTAAGGTTTGCTTTGTCTTACTTACTTTTAATAGTTCTAGCACTAAATGAGAAATGTCTAATAACGGTGAGTTCTTAACAGAGTTCCTGTGTTTCATCTGCTAGGCTTGAAGCTGCGAAAGATGATTATCGTGTCCATTGTGAAGACCTAGAAAAACAGTTGATTGAACTGCAGCATAGAAACAATGAACTGACCTCTTTGGCAGAAGAATCTAGAGTCTTGAAGGATGAAAATGATGTTCTAAGGTATGTAACCCATACATGTATACCAAAACATAGGTATGTATGTATACCAAAACATAGGTATGTATGTAAGGTATGTAACCTAAAACAGAACTCCCCAAACACATGCTTGGAGGATTTAACGACTAAATCCAAGGCTCTGTATTTAACAGGGTTTTTTTTTGTTCCTGAGGCATTGCTTCTGCAAATAGATTTTTATCTAAAGTAGATCGAAAAGAAATGTTGGGAAAAGGGGCCTTTGACAAAGCAGAGATGGAGTACAAGCTTTCAGTCACAGCCTGTATTGTTTGTATAAGAATAGCAACGTGGAATTTTTCTGTGAAGCAGGATTAATGAATACAGAAAACATTATTTTTCATGTGGCATAGAATGTGAAGTTCTTAAAGAACTATGAAATTTTTTTGGGGGGCAGTGTGCATTCATACTGTATTGGCTTTTCCTTGAGGGGTTTTTGGTTGTGTCTTTGATAACAAGGGAAGGGTTATGGAGACCCTTCAAGAAGCTACCTGAAAAGCTCCCCCTTTGCCTTTGTCAGACCCACCTCTGACCAGGGCAAAGCCAATCAATGCCCCTGTGAATTCATGGATTTAAGGGGGTTCAGGGCATGGCTCGCTCTCTCTCTGACACCGATCCTGACCAGCATGGCCCCAGGTGCAGGTGGCGCAGCCCCAGCCCTGCCCAGTCGGGCTTGTCCGGCCCCGACCACAACTTAAGCTTAAGCCC
>NW_010159204.1:0-8490 GCF_000695765.1 Mesitornis unicolor
CGGGGCGCGATCAGCTGATTCACGCAGAGGCGCGGGGCGGAGCCTCCGCCGTGCAGTGGGTGGAGCCCAGCGTCGACGCGCGCGCAAGGGCGATAGGTAAAGAGGCCGCAGCCTGGCGGCGGGCTCCAGCGGCGACGGGTCCCTCCCCGGGACAAACCAGGTCGAGACGCGCCTGAAGCGGCCTCCTTTCGTGCTCCATAACCTTTCTGAGTTCAGCTGCTGGTTTAAATGGGAGCAAGCCTGCACCACAGTTTTCTGATGCGCTAATCTAGAGCCTAACCTTCTCTAAATAGTTATGTATATGTACGTGTGTATGTGCATACACTGAATGACATGCTAGTAGCTTCTTGTTCTACCCAGCAATCTAAAATACATACCAATTTTATGTATGTTTCTATACATAAGTCTTACAAAATACGTTTAAAATCCATAGGCACACCTATATGTGTATATATTCACACTATACATACGTGTTTCTACTTGAACAAGTTTCGTAAAATGTACTTTTTACATTCTGTCAGCTGTTTGCAGACTATTTCTTACGTTGCTTGAAGCTTTCCTTGAAAAACCTTGAAATCAACAGAGCTGCTCCAGGGCTGAATTTGGATCACTGCATGTTGGACTTTCAAAGAAAAGCAGCAGAAATCACAAGACTGCTTGAGGGAGAGACCTCATGCAAGTCATATGAACTGTTACTACAGATGGAGGGATGAGGAGGAGCAAAGGAGAAAAAAAAGAGATGCATTTTAATCAAAACAGGACAACATGGGAGACATGCTGTGTGTAAGTGCTGTCAGACCAGGATGCTGCGGCTGCTGTTCAGAGAGAAGAGGCTCCCAACATATCCAAGGCCTTCAGCACATGGAAGCAGTGTCTACAGCAGAGGTATTTAATATCACACCGTGATACTTTTGCATTGAGACAGGTTAAGTCTGGGCTTTTCCACTTGTTATGGGAGTGCAAAACATTCACATTCGCTTCTAACCAGACAGCATCAAACTTTGCAGCTTCAGGCTTGTGAAGCTACTGAAAGAGGACTCCATGACTTAGATGACCAAAAATGCCTTTGATGTGATGAACGAGGAGAAGGTTTTACTCCAGTGAGTTCTGTGCCAGTAGGGATTTCAAAACAGGGAGGGAGGAGGAGGAGGCGGCATGCCATAGATTACAAATCATGTTATATTTGAGTCAAATGATAATGCAGGCACCCATCTACTGGAGCTGCTCAGGAGGAGCTTGCAGGCTGCCTGCCATGCATTATTTCTATTTTTATAGTTTATGGCACTGTTATGCATTATTGTCCAAATTATCAGGCTGTGTAAATTATGTAGTGGTGAAGAAAGGAGGGGAGTGAAGGTTTAAGTAGAAGAAGAAGACATAAATTTAAACTTCCCGAAATTTCCCTCTTGTATTTGGGTTTTAGTCTCTGCCCTAATGGATTGCCATCTAGAAACAAATAAATCAAAGGTAAGAGAGAATAACATGCCTTTAGAATGATACTCGTAGAAGTGTCCTCTGCAGTTAAGGCAGTTTTATCTCCGTGTGTTCTTAGAGTGAGTGCTACCACCTACCAAGACAGGAACATCCAGATGGTTGCTCCCCTTACAGGTGGAGCTGAGGTACTGTATTGCAGATCCATGACTTGTGGGGAGCAGGATGAAAATGATGTGAACTGCTCAAAGCCAGTGCAGTCAATGAGAAAGGAAGGAATCACAGCAGTAAAATGGTAGTTTGCCAGTAATATAGTTTGCCGGTGATATAGTTTGCCTTCCTTTCCTGTGCCAGCTGTTGGCTGTAACTAGAGCACCCTGTCCTCTACCCTCACTGCAGCCCCCATGGCTCCACACCCTCCAGAGTTGGAGGAGCAGGATGCAGAGGCCTTGGCGTTATGCTGATCCTTTCCAGGAGCAGGATGTTGTGGAGAAGTTCAAATGGGTGAGTGTGTAGCATTCATAAAGCCAGATGGGCAATATTTCGTCCTGTGATTATTCCAACCGTAGATCAGTATTTAATTGCTGAATGACATGCTAGTAGCTTCTTGTTCTACCCAGCAATCTAAAATACATACCAATTTCTTAATGAAGCAGAGACGAGGCATCCCGTTTGGAGCTGCCACATCATATGTACCTCTAGAGAAGCTCTGTGAAGGATCCTGTGCAACTGTGTACAAGGGGATCAGCAGGTGAGTAAGGACCACTGGTGTCATTATTGCCTTCCCAGTGTCTGCTGAAAACACTTCTTACAGGAATCCTTAAGAATGAGCTTGAAGCTAGGCAATTCAGAGTACTTACAGGAAGATAAAGGCAAATCAGAAGTCCAGCTTTGCCTTTAACCAGGATATTCGCAAAGCTCCATCCCACTTTTTAGGGAACTCATCCACTACAGCCATGGAGGCTCCACAAAGACACTTTGCTCTGCTGCTGCATGCCAAGAGCCTGCCTGGCTGCACCAAAGAGGGAGTGAGGGTTTTCCTTGGAATGAGAGGTTGCATGATGGAAAAACTGGAGGTGAGGCCATGCTGCCATCACACAGGGACAGGAAAGCTGTGAGAGGGCAGAGTGTGAACACTGCACAAAGCCATGCTCTAGCAATACATGGTCAGCAGAAAGGTGTTACTCTAGCCAGGCAGACTGGCTCCCGTTTCACTGCTAATGAAGACAAGGTGGATGTGGTTTGCAATTCCTTTCTGAGCTTGTCCTGGGTTGGGGGAGTGTGGAGTACCTGAGGAGACTGTTAATATTGTTGTCATGCCAAGTACTGAGGTGCTTTGTGTGACCTTTCACTCTGACCTGACAGGATCAATGGCCAGTTGGTGGCATTGAAAGTGATCAGGCTGGAGGCAGAGGAGGGAGTGCCCTTTACAGCAATTCGGGAAGGTAAGACATAAAGAGCTTCCTCAAACATTGGCAAGGAGCAAGAGACATTTGTTTTAACCTGAGAAAGCTCCATATGATGTCTTCCTAAGTCCTTTCTTGCCTAAGTGATGTGCCAGCAGCTGTCCTTCTCCCAGAACTCTTGGTTTCCTTATCCTTTCATGAAGGAGGTCTTTGTACATGTGATAGATGGAGGGGGAATGTGCTCGCTGATGTATTGCCTTTTGGCAGATGCATCCAAGCCTGTGATAAGGAAAGTGCTGGCTGCATGTCCTTTCTAGTGGTGTAGCGCCTCTTACACCTCCTGCCTGCTCTGTAGTTGCTTTCTCACTCCCATTTCTATACACTAGCACTGTGCAGCAGTTTTTGCTGCTGTTGCATTGGGCAGTTGTGGACTGGAAGTGCCCTTTGCACCAGTGTCTCTGCTTGCTGTTATCACAAATGGTGCCACTTCCCTGTGGGATGGCAGCTGATCCAAGCCTAAGAAGAAATGCTTTCAATAAAACTGGTATTTAATAACATCTACAATTTCAGCCCAGTGAGAAATTCTTTCTATTGGTCAACTTTGTAGAGCACTGGGTAAAATGTCTGCAGCTTTCACAGTTTCTTCAAGAAAGAAATGCTTTTGTTTAAATCTTGCTTTTAGCTGAATGTATTTACATGTCCCTGCAGACCATGTTCACAAACTGCCTGGTTGATTAAGGCTTCTATTTTTATCTGCTCTACAATCCCAAGAGTGTCATAATCTGATTTCTTCCTTACACTGAAATATGCAACCTTTGTGCCAGTCTGTTGTCTGGTATTAATGAGAGTTATCATTGTAAGAGGTCACACATATTTTGTTTTCTAAATCTTACTGCACTTGAAAACTAGGGTTGATTTTGTCACCACGGGGATGGAGTGTCAGGGACCAGATGTGCCAGCTTTCAGAGAGCAGCCCTAGCACAGAAGGACTCTCATACCAGTCAACTCAGAATGATGAGAGAGGTCAGTGGACCCACTGCAGGTTTATAAGAGTGTAATTAAGACAAGAAAGTTTACAAAGTCCTTAGTCCAATTCTGGGTGAAAGCAGAGAGTTACCTAAGTACGCCTATTTACAGAATGGCTTGTGTTACAGTTTCCTATACACTCATTTGCTGTGGTGCTTTTGGTCTGTGTTTACACTTGTAGCCCACCGGTAAAATAAGCCTTAAAAGCTTTATCTATGTAGAACTAATGATGCTCTAAAGATCAGCACCCCTTTAACATGCTCTACTGGACAGGCTGAGAGCTTTAACTTCATTCATTATGAATAAAACAAGAGCAATCCTATGAAGGCTCTACTTTAAATAGATCTTTTGTGTACTGCTGAGCTTTGCAACATCTGACACCTCAAATTTACAATGTAAGTCAGTAGTGCAAACAAAGCAAAAGATTTATTAACGTGATGCATTCTCTGCTACCCTGGAGGAATGGCAGTCCACCGGCAAAGAGCCATTTCACCCCAGGAAGCCCCACAGAGACGAAATGCGTTTAAAGCTCAGTTCTGGCTGTAGCACCTGACACCCCAGCAGGGGGTTGTAGAAGCAACCAGGTGAGGAGCAGTTCCCAGAGGCCTGATTCAGGCACAGGGGCCGAATTCGCCTTATTACTGTGGACCCTCTGTATTGCTCCTCTGGAGCAACAGCTCTGGTCATATGGGATTTTTTGAGGGTTAGCAGCCCCTTTCCATTGCAGAGGGGATCTAGCTGCAGTATCTTTACTGGGTTCATAGGCAGTTAGGTGCAATGTGGAGAGTGTTTAAGGTTCGTAGTGCCGTGCACTGGAAACATACTGCTAAATGGACTGGCATCAGTAGTAGCAGCAGCACTGAGCTCTGTGCGAGAACTAATTTACAATCTGTGCTGTTTCCAGTAGTTGTGCTGAATCGGGCATCCCTTACTGCTCAGCAGTCTGAGTATTGACATATGCTTAGGCCACAGCTGTGTAATACAGTATATCTGGCTGTAGGGCTTTTAGAACCAGGTGAAATTGTTAATGGTCACAAAAGGCAAAGTGCTAATCCAGTATAAATTTGCTTTGCCAGAATGAAACTCTTCAAATATCTTCTGCAGATTGTTTGAAAAAACAAAAAGCAGCTTTTATCCAGGACCAAAACTCATTTGGCCTCCCACAGCCGGCCCAAGCTCTGTATTGTGTGCTTTGGCTAATTCAGCAGAAATGAGATTGTATGCCCATGCCTTATCTGAATGAAATTTGTAGCACTGCGTGGTCTGACAGTAAACTAATTTGGTTTTAATCAGCAGGGAAAGGTGAGTTTGGAGCAGATCTGAGGCTATTCTGCTATGTCAGAAGCTGAAGGAAAATCTAGAGTCAGAGACCCCTGTTTTGCTGAGTTTTGGGGCTCCTCTCTGTAAACAGTTTCAGTATAACAGCTGTCTCCGATTCTTCAGTTCTGCCAGGGATCTACAGGCAGAGTGATCTCAGCTCCACCACTTCCCCATGTCCCTCCTCAGAGCTACAACAGCTATTGTCTCAAACCTATGGTAGCAAATGATGAAGCTGTGCATGCTCTTCTCCCATAAAGATGATCTTTGAGAGTTTCTATTGAGAAGCTGCCTTCATGAGTGTGGCTGGAGCCTGCTCTATCATGAGAAACCTAATGTAAGACTGAAAGACTCAGAAGGCTGTAGCTTTTGTCTTAGTATCAGTCAGTGCTCTGTGGTCTACACAGAGGCAAAGACTCTTCCATGTGCTGCCCACTCTATCACCGCACTCTAGATGTGCTGAGGCTTGGTGAAGGTGTGTCAGCACCTAAGGACCAGGGCCTCACAGTTGCAATGATGCTTTTAGATGGTTAGGCCAAAAGAAAAATATTGTATGAATACAAGTAAGTTACTGTTCACTCAGTAACTTCATGATCTCTGCTATTTGGGTTTTAAACCAGAGAAAGTAACCAATATGCTTTCTCCAAGCTAAAAGCACAGAGCTAAATTCAGAATTCAGCCCAGCACCTACAGTGATTACTTTTGGCAGATTTTTACACCCTGATATTGTGAAACTGGAAGCTGACAGAAACTCAGCTTTCCACAGAAGTGTCCTAAGGACCCTGCTGAGGGCATGTGCCAGAACGTGGATGGGAGAAGGATGAGAAGCTCAGTGACAGGCTGGATGCTACTGTGTTCTGGCTCTGGAAGCTCCTAGCCCCTGCTTCTTGGTGCTTGCCTTGAAGAAATTATTTCACCTCAGCTGAGAAGCTGACAGCTGGGAACTGTGAACTGCTATTTCTGACAGAGGCAAGATCCCACCTCTGAGAGATGGACGGGTTCCTGCCAAGACCAGAGCACTGTTGCTTACTTTTCTAAGGAGCTGTTCCATCCTCCTCCAGGCTCAGTAGCTGCTGCTTCTTACACAACTGCCAAGTCTGGACTATTTCTCCCCAGTTTCTTATTTTCACTGCCTTGCTGTGTGCACTCTCTCCTTCCACTTCCAGCAGCAGCAAAGTTGATCTTCCTTTTGTGTTTCCTCAGCTTCTCTTCTCAAGTGTTTGAAACATGCCAACATTGTACTGCTTCATGACATTATCCAGACCAAGGAGACACTAACATTTGTCTTTGAGTACATGGTGAGTTGATCTTTTTCTAGCTTCCTGTGGAGCTAACACTGGGAAGTACTGGGAAGTGGCTGCGTAATGAATTTACTGCATTATGAGACATCTACAAAGAAATGAGTTATAATCCTTTAGTGCAATGATGGATTTTCCTTCTTGATCTCTTGCTTTCCAGCCACACAGCCTTACTCTTTTCTTTCTGTATATGCAGCAGCTGTATGCAAAAATTATTCCACATTTTGTCTCCACTAGGATGGCAGACAATATTTACTTCCATTTCTGTTTTGCCAACACAATAAAAGCACTGTTCTTAAGCCACAGCAAGAATAGGAATTAATGACATGAGCTCACATCCCAGTTGGGGTCAGATTTGGCACGGACCCCAGTGGCTCACCATCACCAAGCTACGGGTTGCTTTCATGGGTAGGGAGGTTGCCAGTAAAAAAGTTCTCAGCATGAGCCTTGCCACTTCTGTTGCTTTTGCTGATAGCCATTAACTAAGTTATAAGGAAAACACAGGGGCTATGTCTCATTAATGCAGCTTTATGATTAATTCTGGTACAAGTCAGAATCATGTTAACTGTCAGCTTCAGGCCATAAACTGCAAGGGTGAGATAACAGGTCAGCCAGGTCCCTGATTTGACCCAGCCCTTAAGCACATCCTTGTGTGCTGCATCAAATCAGATGTTTGACGAGGTGAGACACCTTTGAAGTTGTTTCATATTTTTTCTGTTAGCAGAAGAAGAATTGTTGGTAGAGGCATTTTACACTAGGATCTTTGCCTCAAGTTCTCCTCTTTTATTTAGCACACAGATCTAGCACAGTACATCGGCCAGCATCCTGGAGGGCTTCATTCGTGCAATGTTATGGTGAGTCCTTTAAAAGTCTGCTATCCCTTAAAGCATGAGGAAGTGTTATTATCACCATATACCAGTACCCCAGCTTGTCAGGGTGCTGACTTATCTCATTTAAACTATATTTTTACCTCGAGAGCTTGGACTAGATGATCCTTGTGGTCCCTTCCAACCTGGTATTCTATGATTCTATGATTATTTTCCACTATGTATGGTGGAAATTGCACTCTAAATTGCTTACTAATATTTATTTGTTCCATATATGACAATCACTTTTGAGAAAAGCTGCCTTTGTTAAAGATGTAACAACCTCCCTCTCAGTCTCCAAGACCTTTTTTTGGTTAGTCCTTCTTCCCATTTTCTGAGCCTGCAAGAGGACATTCAGCTTTTGTGAACAATGACATCTTGCGGCAAGCAAATCTGTCTACACAGGTTTGTATCCTCTTCTTGTTAGAATACATTATCCATCACTCTAATTAAAAACTCTCAAGTCTCACTCTCCCTTCATCTGGAACTATCTTCGTATTTACAGTCATTTAAATCCCTTTTGTTCCTACTACAGCTTTTTGGGATTGGTTGGCTGAACCTGAGCGTGGGTGAAGATGTACAGTTACTTTATAGACTGATGTTACAATAATCTCCTACTGTCCCCTGTATGCATCTTCACATTTAATTAACTTTCAGGATTGTTGCTGTGCTGACTTAAGGTTTCAGTGCAGATGTCCTCAGTGAATGCCTGGGTCCTTTTCCTGAACAGCTTCAGTTAATTTATCTCACAGCTCTCAACAATAACTGTATCTTATCAAACTGCCTATTCATCTGATTTTGTCAGATCTCTCTGAAGTTCCTCACTGTCACTTCTTATCACAGCTAATCTAAATACTTCTGTCATCTTCAAATGTGGCCACCGTGTTCACATCTTTTTCTAGATAGTTGTTAAGCAACAACAAATCTAATGAAGTTTCTTGGGGCCCCACTTTTTAAACATCCTTAAAGCTCAGATAAGTCCAAGATGCAGTGTTGTACTTTTGGCACAGATCTCAAGGGCTCTGCTACCAGGCGAGCTTGTAAAGCTTATGGAGTACATAGCTGTAACATGTACTCACTGGCATTTCTGTGAGTAAATGGTAGCCAGCTGCACTGCTTTCCTGTCTGAAATCTCCATTGTCAGCA
>NW_010159204.1:8521-29256 GCF_000695765.1 Mesitornis unicolor
TGCAAATGTATTTACCACTCGTTTAGGAGGATCATCTAGCTTGCTTCGTTTTTGCTGGCAAATGTTTGTTTTTTCTCTGGGTGATTCCTATCAAATATGCTACAAGTATGCAGAATATTACAGGGACACTTTTCTGGTACAAAAATGACCTATGGGTGTCACTGTTTTTCCTCCTCTTCAGATTCAGCTTCTGGAAAAAAAAATGTTTTCACTGGTGAAGTCTAATTGCTTTTGCTGTATTTTGTTTCTATCTGCTGTCCAATTTCATACCTTGTTTCAGCCCAACTTATTTTACCACAGGCTTATTTACACTGCCATAGTGGTGGGAGTTAGATATCACTTTCTTGCTTGCTTTTCTGCTTTCTTTCTTATTGCTTCATTCATCATATCTTATTTGCTATACCTGTTCAAATCAGGTCCTTGTTTTTTTTTCCAGCTTGAAGATAGCAAGTCACATTGTCAAACAGGTCAGTTCACTGGTCCAGCTTATGCTGCGAAGAGGTGGTGCATACAGTGGCCGTAGATCTCCCTCTGGTGGTGTCTGCTGGCTCAGATGGGCAAAACTTCCAGCTCCTTAAACATTCATTTTTTCTGTTTATCTTTGTCCTGAGCACTGAAATCAGAATATCTGCTGTTCTGAAAGCCAGGTCTGTGTTTTGGCAAGTTGCACTTGCTCCTGTAATCAATAGTCCATTTCCAAAGAAGAGTTAAATTTCTAAAATGTGCACTCAGGGACTGCACTGTAACTGCCCACATGGCCAAATATTCCATCCCAAAAACCTCAGCAAGCTGCAGGACAGTCATACCCCACCACAGTTTTCTCTTCCTCAGCCAGCTCTACACATTTTTGGGATTTTTACTGGTTTCTTACTTGCTTTGTCTCTGCTTTGTTCCAGGAGTTCTCTTGAATTTCAGAGTTAATGTATCAAAGCAAAGTCACACAAAATAATTTCAGTTTTTTTATTGGTTTTGTTTAGCTCTTCATGTTCCAGCTTTTGCGTGGCCTGGCTTATATCCACCAACAACACATTCTTCACCGTGATCTGAAACCCCAGAACTTGCTCATCAGTTGCCTTGGTGAGCTCAAATTAGCTGACTTTGGTGAGTCACAGTTTGGATACTGCTAATATATCTGCTCGGACCAAAGGTTTAGCATGCATATAGATCTGTATCCACAGACAATTAAGGCATAGAAGCATAACCTCTTACTGAACTTTAGGAAACTGTTTCTGTGGTCAGTCCAGCCTCTCTTGCCTTTATATTGATAGGTGCAGGGAGTAGCCGCATTTAAGTCACAGCAATTACTGCCACATAAAACTGGCTCAGGAAAATTGAGAATCAATCCCTCTCTCTTCAGAAGATAATTTAACATGCTCTTGGAATTGGTTTGAGATGGTTGCTTCAGTCACAAATGGTAAAGCACTGCAAAACACAGCATATTGCTTGATCTGAGCTGCCCCAGAGGTATATTCCAAACACACTTTGCCAATTGCTTGTAAACTGCATTGGGATTGCTTGTGTTTCAAGATCCAAGAGAAAATAATGTCCTGTTTCCAATTATTACCATCTATGCATTGTGCAGGTAGAAGGACTGTGCTAACACAGAAGTCTTGAAGGTTGTTTTTTTGTTTTGTTTTGATAATATTTTTGCAGGCCTTGCTCGTGCCAAGTCTGTACCCAGACAGACATACTCCTCTGAAGTGGTCACATTCTGGTACCGTCCTCCTGATGTCCTGCTTGGAGCTACGGATTATTCTTCTGATCTAGATATCTGGTACTGACCAATTTCAAAGCATCTGGGGTCCCTTGGGAAAAATAATCTCTATCTGAAATAAATTAAGTCAACAAAGTTACAGTAGTAAGTAAAGGAATTAACACTTGTGAGCACAAATGTATGAGCAGGAGTTTTGCAATGCTGGGTTCATAGAAGTTTTTGGGAATTATGTAATTACATCTCAGCTATGGATTTATATAAAGCTCATCTGATAATATTTATGAGATACGTACATCTCATTTGGTAGCATTTATGAAGCGTTTTCAGGTCTTGCAACAGAACACCTTTGCTTAATGCACTTATTGTTTTTCATCAATGGGTCCAATCGCAACTGCACCAACAATAACTTTGGTAATGAAAGGTGTCATTAAATGGTTTCTGAATGGGTCTGGAGATAGAAAGGTGTCTGAGATTTTAATTATTTCTGTGATGCTTTGTCCTTCTCAAAGAACATGTCTAGATGCACTCTGCATTTCATGCAGGAGAGGAGCTGTTATCTGTTAAAGCCTTCTTACCTTATGAACTCTATCCCAAAATCTTAATGTGGCTGGGAATCACAGGAAACAAGCCACACATTAGCAGAGCTGAAGGGAATAGGGTATCTGAGAGCAGTCAGAAAGCAGGAGAGGATGAGGGTGTCACAGGGGTCCCAGTAGTCCTTTTGGGCTTGCCTGGCTGTGTAGCTGGGTCCTAGTTTTCATCTGCCTTCTGGCTCACTTTGCACCAGCCTGAGCCTGCTTCCAGCAATGCAGTCCTGACTTAGTCACAGACAACATGCAGCTCTTGAAGCTGAAAGAGACCACCCTTATTCTGGGCAATTTTGCATCTGTAGATAGTATTGCTGCTTCACCCTTTCTTCAGACCATTTAATTTTCTGCCTGTGCCTGTCACAATGGGACTTTTCTTAACTGCTCTGCAGAGTCAAAGGCTGGGAAGGGGTGGGAGCACAACAGGTGGAAGAATGTGCAAGAAGAGGGCTGGCTAAGTTTACAAAGTGCAGAGCTCCAGGTCTTCTCAGGCTGTATCACCCTCCAGAGATCTGTGGCTTACTGGAGACTCCAATGGCCTGAGTCTGGAGGGCAGTTCAGGGAAAAAGGAGTATTTCGTTTGTTCACTTCCCTAGGCCTGCTGCTAATTTAATCGCTTAAAGATTTCTCCAAGGAGGAAAACTTTGCTAGATTCTAATGGCTTCCAGCTGCTAAGCCAGTCTAAATAGTCCTGCCTTCTTTCCCCCACTGCCTGTAACCTCTCACCTTCAGACAGTCTCTCTGGAACATCTGCTGAGTTTGAAGAAGATGCCTGCCTAGGAGGCTGGAGGGTTTGTATTATGCAGATGCTGATATAAGCCTGTTTTTTTGTTTTTTCCTGAAAGTTGACCTCTGTCCAAAGCACTGGCTATACACAGAAAGCCTGGCATTTCTGCCCCTGCAAAACCAGCATCCTCACTTCATAACTCTGCTCCAGTGTAATGAATAGGAATATTGGAGTAGTATACAAAGATCCCATCCAGCACTCTGACCAGCTCCAACAGCACAGTACTCTCAATCCCACTGAACTACATTCACACTGTAGGCACCTTTGTTATAACTCCTTATAATAACAACATTCAAAGTGTTTGCCCTAAAGAAAGATGTCACGCTGAGAGAATAGAGAGTACTTCAGTGAACTCTATTCAGTAACTTCCTCTAACAAGAGTCATTTATTATCTTGATGTACACTGCATTTAATTTCAATTTTTGTCTATTAGGAAATAATGTGAATTCACATAGATGTTACTTGTCTATTGGGAAGAAAGAAAAAAAAACGCGTGTCTTTCGGATGCTGCAATTTACATGAAGACAAGTCAGAATGCCCTTGGTAATGGCATGAGACAGTGGGTGTTAAAGCCTTGGTTTAAAGAAACCAATTATAACAAAATAAAACATTATGGCAATTCATGCATAGTGTGGTTGAGCAGCAATACTGTCAGTGGGAGGCACATGGGAAGTGAATGAGGCCTTGAATGGATGAAGAAAGAAATATAGGAGGAGACTCATTCGCTCTTGGACTAACTAGAAAAGCTGCTTTAATCTCTCTGTATCTTTTTTCTCTCTCTTTCTCTCTCACTATCTCTTCAGGACTTTAGAAGATTCAATTAAGGGATTTCAGGGAGACTAATGTTTCAAGGAATTTACACTGCATATCAGATTTTTTTTTTTTAAACACCAAGTGCTTTATGCATATGTAGTACTAGCAGCTGCTAATATTCTGAGTGCCTTAAGTCATGGCTTCAGTCAGGCTTTCCTTGTACGGTTTTCCAGTGGGGGAAAAAAAAATCACAGGAATCTTCCCAGGTAGATTAATGTAGAATAGGAGTTCCTGTGCAGTCATTTAATGTGGACCTGCCAGGTTCACTACAGCCTTCTTCCCAGCCTGGTTCACATTGCCCCACTATGCCAAACTCAGAGATACTGTTTGGGCTCCACTGTACAGACCACATTCGGTAAGGAACAAGAGAAAGGCTATATTTCCGGTTAAATATAAAATTGCAATCTCCCAATGCCAGAAAAACTGTGGAAAGGGAACTCTGGTATGATGCAGAGATATTTTATATCTTAACCCTGATGAAGTTGTCTCTCCACTGTGTGATGCAGCACTGCAGGCTGAGGAGTAAGTGTGGTGTTCAAACCTGCCCCAGGGATTGCAAGCAGATGCAGCAGTGCTGTCTGATACAGTTCTGTTTATGCTCACTGGAACTAAATATCCCTATAACTGGTTATACCTCTCCTATTACTTAACCAATCACTGTCTTGCTTCCTGTGCATATCTGGCACATGCTGAAACTTCATGTCTAGGCCTCTTCCCAAAAGACCCCTCCCTCTGCCCTACCTCTCCCCAAGGCAGCTATATGGGACTGAGACTCTTTGAGAAACTTACAGACTTTAAGGGATAAGAGGACCTCGGAAATTAGTATTAGAGGAGTAAGAAGGAAAAGGGGAAAAAAAAAAATTAGGTCTAAGTCTTTAGAAATATTTAAAAAGTGAATGTTTTTGAATCTTCTTCATTAGCAGAAGGATCCTCATAATGCTGTCAGAGCAGTGACTGTAAAACCTGTCTCTCAAAATGAAAGTTGAGGCCTCTGCTGAAAGGCGAATGTGATGGCTAGCACTAGTTTCCAAAGTCCTACTTTAACAGATAGACAAAAATACCTCAGAAAGGAGGGAGGTACCCATATATCAGTTGTTCTAGGTACTTCTGGCCTTTTTTTGTTTTTTTTTTAAGAAAAGCATATTTCATCTGGAAACACACAGAGATATAAACAGTCTTAATTGCCACTGATGAATCAATACAGTATCAAGCAGGCATTGAAGGCAGCTGGTCAGCTAAGTCTCACTAGAAGAAGCAAAAAAGCCCTTCCATTCCAGCAGTTGTGGTTGCTCTGATAGTTTTGTCTTTATTAGAGACACTGAGGTTTAAAGGCTTCCAAAGATAATGAGAACAAACCAGGAATACAGAAGAAAGCTCTACCAGAAGGTGCATTTGTAACAACCCACAAATTGTTCATCTCCTCAAACTGACAGCTTGCCCATTAGTGAAAAAACTGTTTCATTAGATTTGAATTTTTGAACTCTTTGCTCATGAGTAATTCTTAACAAATGTTAGTTGAATCTAAAAAAAACCCCAGCTTTCTAGTTCTTACTTCCATTTATTGCTCTGTCTGGATTTCAAGCCTTCTCAGCAATAACAGAAACCATAGCAGATCTGGTTTTCCGTCTGCTATGAACTCTGTTTCCTTAGACCTTTGCAGCGGAGCAGTTAGGTCATGAGGACCACATTTATAGGGCACTTTAACAGTTACTAGCCCCTTTTCCTTAATAACTGCTGTGTACCTCCAGATGTGTCCCCAAATCCTCAGTCTTAAATTCAATTTAGGAAACAGCACAGCCAGCACTGTTCATTAGAAAGGATCCCTATAGAAGCTCTAGTTGCATCTGTCTCATTTGGGGACTGTAGTGAGCCCACATGAAGTTCCTGCTGTTGCCAGTCTAATGGCCATTTCTAGCTAGGATGTATCAGAATCCAAACTGTGGGTGAATGTCACAATCATTTACTCCAAAAACACATAGAGCTAATTCTCTTCTCCCTACAAATCAGGAGTACCTAAATTGCTTTGACCCTATACAGTTAAACTTGTGGAATGGAAGCAGTGGATTACAGCAGTCCCTGTGGTTGCGAAATAAGGCGAGCCATTCAGGGGCATACATCAGTTGTGAAAACAGAGGGTTGGTATGACACTGGTCTCAGTAGAATCAGTCTGTGGGCTCCAGAATAATATCTAGTGATGTGGTAGTGCTATGAAACACAAAAAACCCCTATGTTGCAAAAGCTGTGGGTTAAGTTTCATTCCGCCTGGACACTGTAAGAAGAGCATATTAGTCAAATAAGGAGCTAAGCTCACAAGATCCAAGGTTAGGGTACAGGAGGCTAAGAGAAAGTGCAGGAGAGATGTCTGCGAAAACAGCATTAGATATGGATCTGCAAACAGGCTTGGCATCACCTGATGTGCAAGGATGACCAAAATGAATACTGCAGATGAGCTGCACATCAGGCATTCAACTGACCACAGCAAGATGGGAAAAGCATCTGCGGTGTTGCAAAAACAAGGTGCAAGGGGTAACACAGTGGTACAGATGACTAGAAGAGATTACTAGTTGCTCAGCAAGTGAAAATAATACTTTCAGGGTCTGTTAGTCAAAACTGGGTTTTCAACATTTGAGGTTAAAGGCCTCAAATTTGCTATAACCAAAGAATATTGAGACTGAAACCTGAAAAGTTGGGATGAGACTTAGTGAAAAGACAGGAAACCTAGAAAACGTTTGGGGGAAGAAGATTAAAAAGTGAGCAGAGTTTTACACCATACAATAAGAAATGGAAATTCTTGCAAATAGATAAGTATACCCTGACCACAACTGTCTCATCATTATTGCCTAATCCACCTTAGGAAAATGAAGCATTTTTTTGCAGGGTTGGTGCATGTTTTTAAGCTTTGGCACAAGTGCAGAGCAGGAGATGGCATAAAAATACTTTAACTTGCTGTTGTCACTGAGTTCTTTATTCTATGAAAACTTGCCTTCAGTTTTCCAGTGAAGAGCTAATTGCTTCTGAAGGAAAAATTGCTCTAGTGGTTAGTGCCTCTGTGTTTTCTTCATCTAATTTATCCTTCAACTACTGTGTAGTAGTTCCCTGTTTATCTTTCCTACTGTTATCTTAATTATGCACCTTTTTCTCTTGGAAAACAACCTAGCATTCCACAGGCTTCTGCCACAACCATGTTTTTTAGATGGGTTTGTAATGGGATAAATTGAGAGAGACTTGAAACAATTTTTTTGGTGCTGGGAAAAAAGATGGAGCTTAGTGGGTTACTTTTCCAAGGATATCACCTGTCTTGTCTTGCTGGTGAAGGGTGGGTTTTGGGTTTTTTTAGTGGATGGTGCTGATGAGAAAAAGGAGATAGGAACAGACTTGTGTGGAACTTTGCTTCCCCCCCCACCCCCTCCAAAATTCTGGAGGTATGTGAATGTGATGCATCTTTAGTCTGCTCCCATCTATTTGACTGGTCAGCTTTTTAATTCAAGTGTTTCAATCTGTAGGACTTGTATGAGGTTAACAATACTATATACCATGAGGTGGGTATACAATTCCCATGCATCAGACTGGTACTTTTCAGACTTGAGCTGGAAAATACATAGGATTTACAGCTTATATCAGGATTTCTGCATTTACAAATCAGGATTTCTAAATTTCCATTCCAACAACTATCTTTCTTCCTTTCTCCCCTGCCCATCCCAACATCCCTGCCCATCGTATTACATATGTCATGTATGTGAATGAGTTAATACCTTGGTTCTCTTGCAGGAGTGCAGGCTGCATATTTGTTGAAATGATCCAGGGACAGCCAATATTTGCAGGAACTTCTGGTACTCACGAACAGCTGGCGAAGATCTGGGCGGTGAGTAAAAGATACCTGAAATAGGAGCCTGTTACTCAAGCCCCCGACTTAATTTTGAAGTCTTAAGCATAGGTCCTGAGAACAGTAGAAATAATTTGGCCCAATCTGCCAAGTTCATAGCAGACTTTGTAACCCATTTTATATTTGGCAACTTTCTTACAGACACAGGAGTAAATTAAATGACTTTCCTTTGATGTTTGTCATCTCATCAAAAATTTAAAGCCGATTAAAGTGACATCAAATTGAAGAAGGCATAAAAGGTGTGCAGGTACTGCAAATTCTATTCCTTCTTGTTAAATCCTTTACTTTCTGTAGGATACAGAACACCATATTCTCACAAAGGAGCTCTAATACTGCTCTTAAGCTACCTTGAAAATGGTAAGACCCTGAGGTTTTTTGGAGATCCTTCTTCATTTTAACTTGGAACATTTTGTATCATCCAGTTTATGGTGCAGCCCCAGAGACCGCTTAGGCATAACAGAAAGTGTGAAATTACTTTATAAAGGCAGCAGCAAGTGAGAGCAGACATATTCAGGAGCCTCCTAAGCCATTTTTTTTCTGCTGGGGAAACTGAAACACATAGCCACATCCTTAGTGCAGCTTGGTAAAATCGAGACAGTTCTGTATGTTCTCGACTGCTCACTGCTGACCCTGTTACTGACAGGAAGGTCAGCCTATAGATTCCTATTGGGTTTTGCTGTAGGTGTCTGCCCTTTCATATCTAGTCCCAGTGATTTACTCTTCTGCACAGAGTGTTTCCCAAATGTGGATCTCCAAAGGAGAAAGTACAGAAAACTGGATTATGGCAAGTGGTGAGAAAGGACTTTATAGCCTCAAGTCTGTGTAAGTCAGATTTTTCCTTTTTAATCCCTTCGTCCAGAAACACTCCTGCCTGGTAGGGTTTTCCTCTCTGCTTTTAGCTAGCATGTGATAAAAAGACAGACAAGTAGATCCAGTTCTTAGACTTGAGTTCAGTCCATTTAAATAAATGCTGAATTTCTCTTTCATGGAGGGGGGGCAGGGGAAGGAATTATTGAGAAAACAAATCCATACTTGGCCAATTAACAGGGTTCAAAGCAAGGGCAGGGCCCAGTTTCCCAGAGTGTGAATGAAGGGTATCCTTCCACTTATGGCTCTGAAATCTCTAGATACATTTCCTGTGGTTTTGCAGTTGAAGGGTTATGGCCCTATCGTCATTTCTCTGGTATTATAACTAATACCATGATTAATAGGATTTGTGCTATAGAAGGCAAAAAAAAAACTTATTTAAAAATCATGAGGAAGCTTTAAGAGCCATGAAATAATTAGTGCCTTTCACAGAAGGTTTTATGTTATTATACAGCCTGGAATGAGGCTCTGTGTTAGGCCAAGATTTCAAAGCTCCTTAGAGGCTTTCGATGCCTAACTTGAGATATGCTGCCAAGTGTGAGGTTCAGAATGGGGATTCCTACTGTTTTCTAATAGTCAGTTCCTTTCATGTAGTAATAATAGAGGCACCCTGGTTTAGAGACCGTCTGCATTTGTGTGCTTGAGTCTGTATCACCCAGCATGCTTCTCTCCACGTAGGACTGTTGGTTCAAACACCACATAGATTTATAGCTGGAAAATCCCCGTTCTGTGAAATGTGTTTGTCCTGTTGAATCATCAGGACTGACTGTCATTTCCCCAACATTTCTTCTAGAGGCAAGTGCTACCTTAAGCAGTCTCCTGAGCTGTCCCTGGCTGCTCCTTCCTGCTCCTGTGTCACTTCTTGCATGTGGGGCTACATGATCTGGGGATCTAGAACTTGGTTTTCTCCCTGGCTTACTCTAAACAAGAACAGTTTGTTTTTCCAGTTCATCATGTGGCTGCAGAAATAGTAGCACTAATGACCAGTAGTACTCATGAAGGGGTGACTCAGGTGCAGGACCAAAAGGGAAGGGGACAAAGAACAAAGAGCTCCTTAGGCCAGCAACGCTGGTTATGGAAGTACGGCCTGAGTGAGTGCAAACAGCAGTGTCCCCAGTTCTCTCTTGGCATGAAGAGTAAGCAAACCTGACAAACTTACGATCCATCACTCAGTTTTTAAGAGATCAAGCATAGGTTTTGCATTCCAAAACTCCATCTTATTGATTAACATTGTGCTGAGAAGGACTTTGTGTGGGCTGGATTAGGCTGCAGCATGCCACCAGTGTGCTTCCGTGGCTGAGCCAAACACATGACAGGTGCCAAATGGCTTCTCTACATAAAATATAACTTCCTAGCAAAACTAAGCAAAATCAGCTAGGTTGATTCCTTCAGCTGGTTCATCACAGGAGAAGCAAGCAGTTAGGGGGCAAAGAGAGAGGACAATGACTTATACCAACTAAAAGCATTTGCTGAAATACAAGCATTGTAAATATGTTTCTGGCTGAAACGATGCGTCTTCCAAAGTGGACTGAACCGAGCTGCACCAAGACCTTTCACTACAGTAAAAAGTGCCTGCCTGGGGAAGCACGGCAGCATAGCAAGTATAGAGAAGCTGTTTCACTTTGTCTGATGGCATGGACCAGAGAATTAACAGCTAGATTTAGGGGGATACACAACAGATAAAACCATCCCCAGAGTATAATACATTTCAACTAAATAAATATAACTGTCTGATTTGGCAAGGAATGTCACTAAAGGTCCAGGGGAAATAAGAGAACTCTCTCTTTGCTGTGCACACAGAGTTTGTTTTGGGCAGACCTGCCCTACTTCCATGATACACACAGCAGTCAAGAATGGTTCCTCATCTAGAGCTGTCAAATTACCCTTGGCACGAGCCACCTTCCAACATATCCATATGGCTGAACACTGCAAGGCACCTTCTCTGTGGGGAGCTTTCAAGCTTCCAAGACCAATTTTACAGGTGAGCAGAGACAAGGGTCCTGCCCCTTGGTCTTTGCTGTGGTGAGCCGAGTCCATAAGCAGTTTGGAAACATGGGCCACAGCAAGCCACCCTGTCTTGCTTGCTCCACCACGAGCACCATGCTAATATGCGCCAGCCATGAGAGGCAATCCTTGCTTGTGGCTGTCTTCTCCAGGTAGCCATAATTGTCCTCACAGCTGTTTCCCAACTGTAAATAAGAAAAGTAACCAGCTACCAGATGCATAACAACTGCAACAATCAGGCTTTATATTTCTTCCTTTTTTAAAGTATGTTTTACTGATGCCTGTTTTCTTATAATCTTACTACAAGTTTCTGTGAGGCCAAGTTCCTCATATCATAGATCTCAGCTTTAATTTTAAGGGAAAGAAATTGTCTAGCATATGCAAAGTGTAACTAATGTGAGACAAATCTAATGTTGGAAAAGAGAAAGTGAATTAAAAACCCTGACAATTTTAATGTTCAAATATCACCATTTTTAAGGAAATTGATAATTTTGGTGGTTGTCTGGATGATAAGCTTTGAATGCTTGGAGTCAGCAGTAGTGATTTATAATACCATATAATGTGCTGTGAACTCAAATATGTGGCTTTACCTCTTTAGCACAACTCATCCATATCTATAGGCACGAGGCACTTTGCATGTGGTGATAATAACACTAAACATCCGCAACTGCAACCAGCACAGAAATCCAGATACGCTTCTATCACAGCCTGTGCTGCTGCTGAGTATATTGGCTGCTGTCAGTGCAAGCAGGCAGAACAGGTCCCTAGTGCATCTCTGGCACAGGAGGACACCTTCAGCAGTGAACGGGGCTGAACAATGTGACCCCTGGGCTGGCAAATACACACAGGAGTGGCACCTGGCAGTGAAGCTGTGTATGGGTTCACTGATGTTCCCAGCAGCAACATTCAGTCTCAGCAGGACCCTTTCTGCTGTAAAATCAATTGCTAAAATGTCAGTGTCCTTTACGTGTAGTGGTAGATCCAGCATCAGCCAGGGCAGTGTGAATCTGTGCTGATTTACAGTAAAGTCTCTCTCCATCAAGACAGATTCCTCCAGCTGTAAACCAAGGCAGACAGAGGCTATTGCTTTTCTCACTCTCTTTCTTCTTCTGCACAGGTACTGGGGGTCCCAACTGAGGACACCTGGCCAGGAATTTCCAAGCTCCCCAACTATAACCCAGGTAGGATTTAACTCACAAGAATGCCAGCTTTTACTCTGAGCCTCTAGCCACTCAATTTTTGGGTCAGTAATTCTCGTTATGAAAAACCCTGTACTTCAGTGTTACTAAATCCATCAAACAACTTAACAACAGTGTTGTTGTACACCACCACTGGAATTGGCCTAGGATACAAGCAAAGGTACACGTGTGGCAAAGGTGCCTCACTGGGCTTTGGGTGTATGTTAGGCTTCATTGCTGCAAGTGATGACAATATAGTTAGTCTCCAGTCCTCAGTGGTAAGGACTGATGCCTCCTGGTTTAGACTGGAGAAGCTGTCAGGTACCTGGAGACACAGTTTATCTGAACTCTCCTCATTTTTATGGAGATTGGTTTGGGGCCCTTTAAACCTTGGTTTTAAAGGTCACTGTCCCAGATTTTGATGTGGGCAAGGTGAGAAATCTGTGTGATTTATAAAGCTGGCTTCCTTTATTTCCACATGGGCTGGTAGAGAAGTCTGTGTCCTGGACTTCAAAGGGCCAGTTGTCTCTTATTTTGATGTGGGGAGGTTGAGAAGTATGCTTTGAAAAGCTAGCTCAGTCACTTTCCCTCTCTCTCTCCCCCTTTCTCTCTTCCTCTCTCTTTTTGTTTAATGTTTTCTCTTGGGAAAATATATTCAAGTGTCAGTGAGGGGGAAATGATGAGCACTGATTCTCAGCCTCTCAGCAGGATCATTCTCTAAGAGAAATATAAAAGTGAAATATTAAAAACCCTAGAATGTGAAATCCATCCATCTACAATCTGCCATTCTCTCTCACTTGTACCCTAAGAGAGTGGTGGGGGGAGCCTGTCTATGTGGAAGGGGGAAAAAAGAGCAGGGGTGAGAGAAGGAGGGAGAAGACATGCTTTAAGCAAGAGGTTTACAGGTTTAGTAGAGCATAGTAACGTCTTTTCAAAGAAGTGGGTGTCACTCTGTGACCCAGTCCAAGATGCCCCTTCTTTGATTCTGTTGCATGAACACTAAACAGCCCCCATTTTCACATGGTAGCTGCGATTGGCTGAACAATAACCTGGTCTCACAGTCGAACGGACTGGAATCCTTCACACAATTAGCTGAGACACATTAATCAAACCAGCGTGAAATGGGAATGTGTCGCTGTCCACAGCAAGTTTAATTTGGATAGGAAGCAGCACAGAGCAGACAGAGGAAGCACTTTCTTCTCTAAGTTGCTGAAGGCTTGGCTGTGTAGTCTACAATTTGGGAAGAGCAGTCTGGGAGAAAAGAAATGCTCACATGTTGGACAAACTTATCACAAAGAATTTTTTTATGCCAATCATCTGCTCATACAAGACCAAAAACCCTCAGTGATGATGATTAGGTATCTTTATGCTATATAGAGAGAATATTCCAAAAGTGCAAGCATTAAGGCTACACTAGCAAAGAAACTAGTACAGACAACAGAGAATGTGTGAGTGCCCAGAACTGTCCTTGAGCGGTGACTCCTGCTTAGCTGTTTTGTCTGAGTGGCGGTGCTGTCCTCTGCTGCTGTGGTGGATGCCAGTGTCAGGGCTGGGAGGGAGAGGACAGGCACCCAGGCAGCGTGGAAATAGCTGCATTAAAGACAAGTCTAGTCAACATAAGCAGTTTTCAAGTCTGAGTTACTTTCAGGCTTGATAGAAAGTTTCCCTAGTGGACTCCAGCAGGGCAGAATTGACCTGTAGTGTGCTGTGCCCCTGTGATGCTGGTCCCTTTTGTGGCTGGAGACAGAAATGCAGGAGTTAGAGGACACCTTCCTGTGGGAGCTATGCCACTATGCTAGCAAACACAAGGGAGAGGGGTGCTGAGCCAGTGTTTGGGGCAATAGCTGTGCCAGCTGGAGAGGCAGCATCCCTTTCTCCTCCTCAGAGCCTGCCTAAGGGGCTCCAAGCTGCTCCAACCATGTACTGGAACCAAGCACTTGCCTCACACCTGGATTATATAAACCAGTCCAAGTAGAAGCAGCTTAGTCATATAAGCTTGGACTATTTGCCCTACTCATGAACTAAATCAAGTCAGTTTTTGATGGGGCTGCTGGTAAGAAGGCAAATTTGTCTCTTTGTTTAAAGCTATTTGCCGTTCACATGCTCCTGTGCACTTCTCCTCTCTTCCCTGAAGCACAAGTGCCTTTCTACCCCCCAGGACACACTCAGCCTGAGTCGAAGCTGTGGAGTCTGCCTGAGAAAACCTCTCTTGAGGTTATTTCCAGCCCAGCTGTGTGAATCTGAGTGCCTGGGATGGTTCAGATAAGCAAACAAACTTTGGAGTGCTTCCCCAAATCTGATGGCTGAATGCTCTTAGCTAGTCCTATTGATGTTCCTGTGAGTGCAGGCAGCAAACAAACAAACAGGTTCCTGCTAGAGGCAAGGAATGAACACGAGGAAAACAAAGCACTGAGGTGTGATCCTATTCTCATTGAAGTTGGTGGCAAAACTCCCACTGGATTCAGCAGTGTAGGCTCAGCCCCAGACTAAGGTTGTTACTGGAAGGATTCCTGGGCCAGGCGGGTTAGTAGGAATTTTTGAAATGAAAGCTGGAAACCTTTAGATGTTTTCCTGTCACTACTGTGGGCTCGAGTACATCCTGCTGCAGTCTGAAGAGGAGATACAGCGTGGGCTGTAGGGTCTGTGAGCCAGGCACACGCAGGGCAGAGGGAGAAAGAGCAGCTCCTCTGCCCCCTCTAAGGGGAACTGGCAAGGGATGAAATGTGCAGAGGAGTATTTGACCACCCTATGCCCCTGTGCCTTCTTGCACAAAGACATTCAGAAATGGGCCTCATGCCCACTACCCAAGGTTTGCCAAAACCTCTACCTGTGCTGGATCCCAGGTGAACAGGAAGGATGGGTGAGCAACTGAAGAGCTGTGGCCAGCCCTGCAGCTTGTGATCTCCTCCTCTCTCTACAGGAGAGACACTGGGGGTAAGGAATTACATGCAGCCGTGGGACCTGAAAGTATGGTTCTATTCCAGCCCTGGCTTGTGAACTGGTTCCTGCTGTACATGAAGGGTTGGAAGACCTTCGGCCCCACATCCCAACATACTGGCCCTCTCCCTGGCTCCCTGGGCTTAGGAGCCCTGCCTGTAGCGACAAGACTTTGCCCTGTGTTTGTTCATTTGTTCTGTTCCCCTCATTTTGCTTCCCCTGAAAGAGGCAGTTGTAGCTCTGTTAACACTATTTTTGAAAGCTCTCATGCTGTGTGAGCTCAAATCCTTGCATTAATCTACTGCTGTGTTCATTTCACTGCGCTGAAAAGCAGGGAGTTTAAATCCGCTCTAAACACCATTGGTGACACCAGAAGGCCAGTGTTTTGATCCAGCCCCATTAATGGTTACAAGTTTGAATCTAGACAGCTGGGGTCAAGGGCAGGAAAGGATTAGGAATCACAGCCCATGACATTAAGCTAGTGTTTTTTGCCAAACTGGGAATACTGGAGAACCCAACACACTGAGTTGGTTTTTGTTTCCTGTTTCTGACATTTGGATTCCAAAGAGCAGGGAACAGTGCTTATTTGTTTATAACATTGTGAACTCACTATGAGTGAGCTTTATTCCTTGATTTATCGCAGAGGCTGACTAATGAATTTTCCTGTGGCAGGTAGTATCACCTTACACAGCAGACGCAGGTTTTACACTGGGCTTTTTCAGATGCAGCAATGACTTTTAAATTAAGCCTAGTTTTTCACGTATCTGCAGACTTTGTTACCCTGGACGAGAGTTAGAAGCTTTCCAGAGTCAACTTCTGCTTCCGAGTACACACTTTTAATATCTGTTGCGTTTCCAAAATGTCACCAGCAGATGGAGGCAACAAGCAGCAGGCTCTGAACCACAAACTTCAAATGACATTTTTGAGAATGCAGATGAAGTCTGCACTCCGAATGCTTTTTTTTTCCTTCCTTTTTTTTTTTTTAATCTCACTTTTTATGCTGATGCTTCATTTAACAAATGGGATGGTTGGAAGCTGAATTCTAAAACGGTGAAATTTTTATTGTCATAATAAACTGCATGTGGCTTTGATCCCAAAGGGAAGAGCAGCACTGTAACTAATGCACAGTATATGCCGGCCAGGCTGCAGGGAAACTTCCTATCTGTCTGGCACTGGGCACAGACTGCAGCTTCCAGCCTGCCACACAGCAGAGCTTTGCTTCTGTCCTGCAGCCACAGAGATTTCACTAATGAGAAAAATTTTCTCTGTGAGCCTGCAACCCCAGTGCCTTCATCCAGCAGCGCTTGGCATCCTCTTTCTCTCTCTTCATCAATTAGGAAAGTTTAACACTTGTCCTCTGGCTTGCTTGCCTCATTATCAGTTCATTAGCCACTTCCACCTGGGTTTTCATATAGGAAGGTATTTCCTCATTAGCACACACTGCCTTGCATACGGATAGAAAATAACAAACCCAAGTGCTGCCTTTCAGATCTACTGGTATTGTTAAAAAGCCAATCATTCCTACAGAATCCCATCATTTTATGTCTAGATCATCACTGTAAGACAATTAAATCAGTAGTTCATCCACTTTTCTGAATTATATCCAAATATTCTTTATCTCTTACCTTTAAGGAGTAGCTGTTTACATTGTTTTACAATTTTAGATTGGTCTTAATCTTACAGTAGGGAAAATATTTACTGCTCTGTTCTTACTCTGCTCGACACAATGGGGCCTCAGCATTCTCTAAGGGTTTGTCTATATGGGGTCAGTCAGGAGATTAATCTGAACTGATTTAAAGTGGATTAGTTAACTGCATTAAATCCTTGAGCAGAGACACACTGTTTTCTTACCCATATCTTCCAGTTATAATCAAAGCTCTGTGTACTCAAAGTGGCAAGTTTGGCAATCCTCACTCAAGCAGAATTCTCCACTGAGAGATGTGTTTGGAAAGGGACAGCAGTAGTTGGCTCACTGGCTCTTACACTACCCCTTGTAGATAATTATTAATCTCCATGTTATATAATTGATAAATTTAAGTCAAGAGGCTTGCTCAAGACAACAAAGACTATAATTTAGGTATTCCTGCCCATTCCCAGTAAGCAAGCTGATATTTGTATTTGTAATGTAAAGAAAATCCTATTTCCTCTTTGGAATGTTAATCCTGAAAAGACACTCCACAAAAACAAAGTGACATTTCACTTACATATCATTGAAACATTTTGCCCTGCTGTTATCAACTGAACGTGCATTTCTTAACTTTTATGTGAAACTCATTAAAGAATATTAATGTTAAGAGGTTTTAGTAAAGTACAATATTTAAGTCATCTTGACAGTTTTATTAAATATTAAAGGAAATTGATATATTGTCATGGAATGTTTCCATCTCACAAATCAAAATTTTCATGCAGAAGGTTACAACTTCTGAAAGTTTTTGACCAACTCTGTGAAGAGGTAAAAATTTCTACCTCATACAAAAAAAAATTATGCCTTCCCAAACAATTTTTTAAATTGTTTTTCTTCTATTCTGCCTGGAAACTTTACATCTCTACTCAATGTGGACAATTTATTTCTACACTTTTATTACAGCTCAGAGGACAAAATGAAGGAAACAAGAACCAGAGAAAATGTTGTTAGTGATCCAAAAGGAATGTTCTGCCAGAGTTAATCTTGGTGACTGATTTGGGAAGGAGCTATACAAGATACTAATATATAACTTCTGTATATTGGCGATAACTCCAGTGCTCTGGCACCTAAACAGTCACAAATCCTGTCCTAGGTTATATTGCCATTTACTGCTTTAGCAATTACCTTAGTATTTGGGTGTAGGAGGACACTTCAGTTGTGACCTGTTACTTACCCTGTGATAGACAGGTTTAACAACCTGCTTGCCTGGCTTAATGGTGAAAGATTGCTGCTGGAAAGGTTATGTGCTGAAAGTTCAGTCATTTGCACTTTTTCAAATTGTCTGTGCAACAAGTCAGACATGGAGTGACCCTGGAAATGGCCACACAGGCAAAGGCAAGAGGGGGCTCTCACTTTGCCCACAGCCAGCAGCTTCTGTCCCTGAATGATGTGGCTGGTGCTCCGGGGCAGGAAGGGCAGGCAGATGCTCTCAGATGGTGCAGCAGAAACTCCAGCCGAGCTCAGAGTCTACTGGCAACAAACCAGTGGTACTTGCCTCTTGGTAGTCTCACTGCCGTGGGGAATGCTTGTTCCTGTTGTGCTGGAAGAGAGGTCTACACCGCCCTTCCTGCTCTCCGTTCCGTGGCTAGAGCACCGTTCATCTCTGCTGTCAGAAATGGTGCTCAGGAAAACATAACTGGGGAGAAATTACAGCCTTTCTGATGCAAGAAAATGTTTCTCTTGATCAGCAATGAGGGGAAATCTTCCAGGCTTAAGCCACTCATTCATATCTAAGCCTCAGAAATTTCATGCTTTGTAAGAAAACATTTGAGGAATGTATTCCTCTCCATTTTCCGCAATGTTTAGAAATAAGTCCTTGAAAAATGGCAACAACAACACAGCCTTCCCAAAACTGCAACCTCTGCAATGTTCCAGTCCGGTAGAGATGTTTGAATCAGGAAGCACAAAGCCTGCATGAAAATGGTTAACTTGATAAACAGCAGACTTAGTGAGCGATTGACAGCAAGAGCAGAAGGGAAGAAGACAGTGGGACCCAAGTGACTTTGCTCTGTCCCCAGTCTTTCAGCCAGATCCATGCACAAAATCCCCATGTGTCTACAGGGGAATACAGAAAGCTCAGCAGCCCCTTGGTAAGCCAAGACAATGCTGGGGATTCAGCCTGCAAACCTCTTTCTGCTTCCTTCGTCTGAAGGCTTTAGGGACTGAAACTGCTTTTATTGAAGTCAAAGCTAAGACTTGCACTGTAACAGAAGGAGGCCCAAGGCCTATATTCACAGATGTATGAAAGGAAAGAGTTACAGAACTGGAACAGCCTTATTAACACCAGTGCTGGTACTCAAGTCCTGCAGGAATAATGTATATTTATAAATACTAAGATGACAGATTCTATAGGGCCCTTTGAAATTCTGAGCACACGTTTTTTGTAAGGGCTCAAAGAATGGTTTTTGGCTTGATTTTCATTTAATCCTGTGATTGTATATTACACTTTCTAGAACTGGTTGCTTCCAGGAGACCTCAGAGACTCCGAGTCATCTGTGACAAGTAAGCTACCTGTAAAGGCAATGTGGAAATCGCCTCTGGGTTTATTTGTTTCTTTATGCAACCATTTAACTTGAAATGAGCTCTTTTGGCAAGCTCAGGAAGAGTGGGCTGGGACTGTGGTAACAAGCAGATCTAAGTCAGTTAAGCAACTGATTTTGAGAGATCGCAGTAAAGGTAGGCACATAGTGGGTTTATTATTCTCAGAGGAGCAGTGGTTATTCTCAGATAAGCAGTGATTCAGTGACATTATGAGCAGTTTTTTGCAGGGCATAGTTCAAATCAGGAGGTCGTACTTTCCCAGGCCCTCTTGCCCAGACTGAAGACAGACTGCACTGTCCCAATTTTCATTTCTGGAAACAGACTGTAGGAGCATTGCTCAACAGTGGTAAGGAAGATGTGCTAGGACAGCATTTTCAGGAGACAATGAAATAATCTTGTGATAAGTTAGGAGGGGAAAATTCACATTCTTCAGTGGCCAAAAGCTATGAGATTAGGGCTGTGGTTACATACCTCAGCTTGACCATGTACAGCAACATGTCCAATCACTCCCTAGTGTGCTAAGAGAAGGGATTATTTTTCAAGCATATATAGGTACACGCACACATATCATATATACATAATGTATATATGTTTCAGTGAAACAAATTTATAATCAAGCCAAGTGCCCTAACCTAACTCAGAGAGTCGATAAAATTGAATCTCCCCCCAGTACTGATTTTGAGGCACACAACAGGCTTTATAGTTATGTAGGAAAAGACTAGACAGGATTTTTCCTCAGGACTGTGTTCATGCACAGGTCAAGAATCAAATATTCTTTAAGGACATAACCACATTTTATATCACTGGTTTATTATCTGTTCAGTGCATCGCCTGAGATCCAGCCCTGCTCAGAGGGAAGTCTGCTGCCCTTCAGAGCTGGGTTTCCCAGACACTGTTCTGAATGGCTGAAAAAAGCACGCTGAAGTTTTCAGCAAAGCACAGGTTGCTGAAGTGCCAGCCATTGTCACACACATCTTCAGAAACACACAAAGCTCAGCATATCCCAAACCCTGATAACACAGGTTCTGGAACAGAACAAATCCTCTCTCAGCTTGAACAAAGAAATAACTATATTTCTTGCAACTCTGCTGTACTACACTTAGGCTTTTTTGGCCATAATCCCTAGACAGGCCCCATTACAGCCCTGTATCGAGAGGCTGGCCCAGCACCTCTGTGGCAGAGCTCTGGGCTGCATGTGGGCCCACTCCACCTCTGTGTTACAGAGCCCTTGTGCCGGTATGGCCAAACGGCTGCCTTGGCGTGCTCAGGTCTTGAGAAGGAAAGAGCTGCTTCACACAGACCACTCAGCCATGACTCTCCACGGCCAATTAAGAAATCAAACAGGAGCTCTGTGCAGAGCTCTGCCACCACCAGGAAGTCTGAGCCATGGTGGGAAGCACTGAACCATGTTGCTGCCCAGTGTGGGAGCCTGCAGCAGCAGGGACCGAGGGGGCAGAGGGTCTCTGGTAAGACCCTGCCATGGCAGAGGCAGCCCTAGCAAGCAGCCTCAGGCTGGGTGCTTTGGCTCCTTGTCCTGTCCCTGCTCCCCTAGGCAGCAGGGACTTGAATCGTTTTGCTGGGGGTGAGAATTCAGCAGTTACCTACCACAGTGAGGCCAGACACCGTTTGTAAATCTGTTTCTCAGGATCTCTCTCTCTCTGTGGTTTTTTTTCCTTCTTTTTTTTTCACATTTTATTGTCTCAAAACAAAAATGTCAGTATGTCAAATGCCCTGTGTAGG
>NW_010159204.1:29287-30237 GCF_000695765.1 Mesitornis unicolor
AGGGCAGGGGGATCCCAGCTCTTGATGTCACTTGGAGGGGAAACACCAATGGAGCCAAAGAAGGGAGCACAACAGGCCATGCTCTGATAGGCCTCCTGATGCTGAAACATGATCAGAACAAACAAACAAAGTAAAAGCTGTAAAACTAAATTACTATTTTTATTTGTTTCCTTGTTGGTTTGTTTTCTCTCTTCCACTTCCTTGTCCCCAGCTGTGTGCTTCTCTAGAAAGAGGCCACTTGGCATTGCTATTTGCTGGGCATGTGTGTATTACATCTTTTTTAAGCACTCATCCTGAGAAACAGATTCATCTCTACAAACCCCCAACACAGTTTACAACCAGCTTCACTACTGGTACTAGAGTAGGAAAAGGGGAAATGTTATTTTCTTTAGTTTTTTAGTTGTGACCTCTGGTCAGGTCAGTTGGCCAGTCAGGTCATTTTGTGCACTTGCATTGTCACTGTAAACTGGTAACACCAACCTCTGATATTCCACTTACGACAAGTAAAATACAATCTCCCCAGCAACATTTTCCCTTTTACTTACAACCTTCTTTTTACAAAATAACAATTTATTTTCAAAATTCCTCTGAAAACATGAGTTTGAGCTGAAATCCTGGATGCATATACTCCAACATACTCAAACTCACATGGAAAAGCAAATGTCCTGGAAAGTTATATAGCTGGGGTGGGTTTATCCAGCTTCCCTGTGCCCCTCCACTATCTCTGCCTCAAGCTCTGAGAAGGGTGGGTCAAGCTCTGGTTTCAGCTTTCTGGCTTGTGCTCTTCTCCTGTGCTATATTTTCTCCTCTTTTCCTAGGCTGAGCAGGGTGCAAGCAGCAGAGGATTTGGCCTCCAGGATGCTTACGGCCTTCCCTCGAGGCCGGATCTCTGCACAAGATGCACTTCTTCATGGCTTCTTCAGCCTTCTGCCTCCTCAGCTCTATCAGAT
>NW_010159204.1:30268-35285 GCF_000695765.1 Mesitornis unicolor
GTAAGTCAAATGGCGATTTCATCTCACCAAGAACGACCTACTTCACATGTCATTTATTATGAGTTTCTTCTGTACTTTAAAAGTCTCTGCTATTCACCCAGACATCTCTCTCTTTTCTGCCTGCCCTCCCTCCCCACTCCTGTATGCTGCAAAGCTTACATCCCATTGCAAATTTGACAGCTTGTTTTTTCTCTTTCCTTCCACTTGACCACAGTGTTAATACTAGAAGGGGACCTGGATGGGCTGCTGCCATGGTACATTTACAAAGCGGAGGTGCATATGCTTTGACAGGTCATTTCTCCCCCATTCGGTAACCCCAGGGGCCCAGAGCTTTCCCTCGGGCTGGCTCACACTGTGTATTCAGAGTAACTCATATGCAGGTCCCTCCTGATGTCCTGAATTCCCAACTGCTCAGCATGATGTGCTAGCTCCAATTCCCTTGGACTGCTCCTCGTGCTCCCTTTTGATGTTCAGAGAGAACAGCTGTTCCTCGTACCCTGTTGCACCCATTCTGCCTCAGTTTTACCTGCTTTATTTTCTTCTTCCCTTGCTCCCTTCTCTTAAGCTGCATACACACAGATCTGCCTCTCCTGCTTTGAGCTGACGATAAATACAGGGTGTCTACAGCTACAGGTCTTTTGCTCACTAGGAAAAGCTCCCTCCTGTCAGACAACAGGCCATAGACCCCTCACATTCCCCATTGCCTCCTGGGCACACTAGTTAGTTTGGTGGGTTTTTTTAAGATAGGGGCAATTAAGAAGAAGCCTTCTTGGACTGTGTTGTCAAGCTATTTGAAAACTTAATTTCTGGCTTCTATGACACATCCCAAGTGAAGGTGCAGCCAGCTCCCAAACCGCTGCCCTTCAGAAGGTGCTCTGTGTGTGTATGTGCATGAGTGAGAGACATCTGCATTCCTTTTCTGTTCACCCAGCCACAGAGCACAAATCTACTTTGACACTTTTAGAAAAATGAAAAGATGGAATCTCGCAGGAGCCTGCCTGTGCCGGCGGGGGAGGAGGGGAGCACGCACAGCAGGAGGGAAGTTGACTTTTCTTTATACATATAGGGTTTTTTCCATGCAGAGTTTAAATTATGCCTGATAAAAGGAGTTTCGTGGATGTTTCAGTTCTTTCAAACCCTCCTGGCTTCCTCCCAATTAAATGAGGTTTGTCAAAGCCACAGGGCTCTGCTGCTGCCGGAGAGGCGGACAAGCACTTCCCGCAGTGACATCTCCAATCCCCAAGGGAGAAGATGAAAGTGTCAGTGCCAAGAGAGAGAGAGAGAGTGTGGAAAAAAACAGGTACAGACACAGACAGTGTGAGAGAAAGGAAGAGAGTGAGGAGAAACAGAAGGAATGAGAAAACAGATTGGCATAAAGTGTCAATCTCTCCGACACGCTGCCAGAGAGGGGATAGATTCATTTCGCCTGGGTTTATGCACCATCCCATATTCATTATTCCCCACATTGTGGTGAGAAGTACCTTGTGGATGGGAAACTGCATGGTGTTATCATAGTAACCAGTGTGTCGGGAACAGAATCAAAGTGCACAGGGCTGAAACAAGTACAGTATGATCATGTAAGACCATATTCATGAGTGACTCATTAAGCCTGTAAAAATTAGGTAATTCTGAATAATTTCCTGTGTAGCCATCCCTATTGCCATAATCATGTAAGACATTTTTTCTCTTGTGTCATTTTGGCATCACACTATTTGAAATTTAACTGTATAATTTTAAAATTCTGGGTGCTATGATAACACAGTGCAGATTTTAAATATATTCTGTTCCCACTTTGTTCTGGAGGATGCTGACTATTGGTCCCCGTCCTCTGAAGGAGAAAGTTAAAGCAGAAGGGCAAAGAATGAGCTGGAGATGAAAGGTGAAAGGAGGAGGGGGTTTATCCCAAGATGTGTGAGAATAAGTTGGAAACAACATTTGAAAAAATAAAAGGTTCCCTTAAGAAATTATCTTCTATTTTTATTAAGTAATTGTAGCCATAACTGTCCCTTTTGTAAGTTGCTATGACAAGCTGGAAGCCAGAGGATGTTTTTCAAAGGTCAATTCCTGGGAAAAACTAATTGGAGAAATCAGTGTTCCAAAGATAAGTAGCCCTCCAAACAGCACGTTTCTGATTACTGAGGGGAATGCTAATGGCTGGAGGCTGGCTGCTGTCCCTGGGAAGGGGGACAGGGAACAAGGGGCTCTTTGCTTCCTGGTGGTCAACTCCTGCAGAGGGGAACAGGTTGCTGTTGCTTATGCTTATCTGGATGCAAAGTGCTGGAAAAAAAAGTAGCCCTTGCTGTAAGAGAGGAAGACACTGTGTCCCTAAGTGGGACTGGTTCACAGATGGGCCTCTCCTACAGCTGCTCACTCCTGTGCCTCTAGCACTAGAAAGGGCTGCTAAGGCCCAAATTCAAATGCCACTCATCATCTCAGTGGCCTTAATTCTATATACACCACCAGCACCTCTGAATTTGGCAACGAAGGAGAGGAGCATGGCAATCTTCAGTTTCCTTCCACTGTGGGTAGTAGCCTAAGGGGTGGCAGTGATGACCTTTTGTAAAACTGGAGTATTTGCTGTCCTTTTTCTGGTCTAAGCCGGTCCTGAGACAATTATCTTTGTGCAGTGCAGCCCTGCGCTACAGCAGCTCTGATAAAACTTCAGACTAACCCTTTGCCACCTGCTAAAGCAGAATGTTTTCTGTCCAATTAATCACTCCTGGAAGAAAGAGGAGATCCTTGAATCAAGAAAGCAGGAGCTGTGCTCTCAACTCAGTGTCAGTCCTGAAGTGCAAAGGGCCCTCTGAGAAGGCATCTCACTCTGCCATCAGACAGGTCAGACACAAGTAACAATTGAGGCTTATTATTCTTAGTTATAGATTTGGTTTATTTTCCCTCTCTTTTGCCCTCGAATGCTTTAGAGCAGGCTTGCAAGCAGGAAGGGTAAGCAGTGGGATTTGGGGTTAGTACCAGTGTGCTCCCAAGAAAACATATTGCAGGAAGAGCTCCAGCCAAACAACACAGGCACACAGGCCAGGGAAGCCTGAGCTGGGACCTCAGATCCTACCCCCACCAGACCGACGTCCAGGCTCAGTACAAACCTTTCTCACCGTTCAGGAGACACTCGACCCTGGGCACACCACTGGCATAGCAGTTAGTCATCAAGTCCAATTTGTGCTCTGTGACGAGGGCTGCGTGTTGCATGGATGTGACCCTGGCTTTGACTAGGAGAGACTTGCTGCTTTTGGGTACAATTGGTCTCTGATTGCTACCTGCCCCCAGCAATTCAAAAACAGTGTGCCAGGTGGTGATGACACTGTACCATTTCTCCCTAAACAACCACTATTCAGCTTTTCAGAGACAAGGAGGAGGAGGGAGGCTTGATGTTGACAAAGTATTGTAATTTTAATGCCTGTTACAAAGCAAGCATAGGCAATGAGGAGGCTAAGGCTGCAAGCCATTGCTTACCAAAAATCCCATTATTGTTGGGATTAGCCATTGCTGGTAGATATTATCACAGGGCACATAAAAGGAAGAGCTGGCTTTCATGGACATCTTGTTTGGGTTGGCTAGTTTCCCTAGGTTCTTCTACATAGCTAAAAGGTTTATACAGTAACTTACATTTTTTCACCTCTGTGCTTTGCCACCTCTGCATGATATAGATATCCTTTGCTGCAAATCAGATACAGACATCTAGAAAGTGAACTTCCCACTAGGTGATGAATCTGGTTTATAATGTGTCTTAATAAGGAAATAAACCAATGTTGGTGTTAGCAGTAAATCAGCTGTCACTCCTGAACCAGAATCAGTCTTTTCTGTAAGGTGATAAAGCAAATCTTCACTTAACTCAGGAAAAACATCCCTCACTTCACCTAGCCTGGTATTCACAGTGGTGGAATTGGTGGCCTGGTATTTACACTGGTTGTATAAATACTGTCAGGACACTGAGGTTTTGTATTCTGTCATTAAGCCACAACTCTAGCAAAGAGACATTGCAACACCACAGCAGATGCGTGTCAAGGGCACACAGGCCTCTGGAGATGTTGCCCTGCTTAAGCTCTTCCCCAGGCACTGGCCTGGAGCAGACATTGTGCTGGCAAGTGCTTGGCCTGTTTAGAAGCACAGAGCAAAGGGGACGACAGGAAGAGAAGGAAGGTTTCCTTTGCTCGCTCCCCAGCTCATGCTCTTGGAAAAGCACAACTGGCGCAAAGTTTGGCCCACATGACTTGTGGAAACAAAGTCCTACAGACATGGATCAAATACTCTGACTCCCATTGAACTCAGGCCAAAGAATCTCTATAAAGGTCTTATTGTTCAGGGAGATGAACTGCTCTTGAGGGGGAGTGCTGTTAAAACCCTTAATGGAGGCAGACACTATTGCATCAGAGGTTAGCAGATGTTTTTCTGTATTTTGTCTAATTACAAGTTATATCTGAGATTTCTTTAACTTCTACTTTCCCTTTAACACTCTTAAATGCAAATTGGAGAAGATTTAGTTGTCTTATTTGCTGTGAAAGACATCTGAACTGGAACTCCCATGTAATCGTTTCCCATCCTCAGGTGCACTTCTGCCTTCACCCAGTTATCTGCAGAAAAGAGCAAATGGGGATGTAGTGATCAGATTTCTAAGGCACAAAAGTTAAAACTAAGTTTGAGATTGTGACAGCAAGCAGCCATGAGCCCAGGAACTCAATTAGCCTGAAAGACAACTATCTCATTATCTTTCCTAAAATGATATAAATACATAAGAATATAAAAATTTAAAATAAACTCTCTCTCTATTGACTGTCTAGATGACTGAATTTCACTGCTCAATTTCTTTAAACACCCACTTTAGTATTTATTTATTCTAAGCATGAAGCAGCTACGATAATTAGACTGTCAGATTTGGTAAGTTAATGAGGAGTCACTGGAGTGGAAGGTTTTGCATTTGTGAGATTGCTGAAGGAGAGAAGCTCCGTGCCTTCCCTCTATCTCTTTTTTCTTTTCCTTTTTTTCCCCTCTCTGCTGGGTGGGA
>NW_010159204.1:35316-36425 GCF_000695765.1 Mesitornis unicolor
GCAGTGCGTAGATCCATTTGAATCCTTTTGATTAGCGGGTTGCATTCCCACCACTGTTCTACCAAATAATATTTTGCTGGTTGCTCCAAGAAAAAGAAAAAGAAAAAAGAAAAGAAACTGTAGATGAGATTTCTAGAGAAGGGTTCCTAGATTAAAGAAATAATTTTCCAAAACAAATTAGAAGGAATGGAGCTGTGAGAAACAGAATCACAAATTAGTTTATATTGTGGCTCATGTCACTGGAGAGCATTCAGGAAGTAGCACAGTGAAGGAAAAGGACCATTTTGCAGCTTTCTCTTTAACCTGATTTTTCCACAGGACAATCAGTGCTCACAGTTCCAGGAGTGAGACTACAACCTGAAATCTGTGACTTGTTTGCTTCTTACCAAAAAGGCCATCTCTCAGGAGGTTCAAGCAAGTTTTGGTAGAAAGCGAGGATGACTGAATAATTCTTGGGTAAGTGCGTAGTTGCCACTGTCAAAGCTGCTGCCATCATCTTTAGCACATGAATTCCTTTGTGTATTGAAGGTCGGAAAACAGGAGTGATACCCAGGGCTGGATGACCACATCCTTGGCTGAGGACAAAGTGGGAACATCTCACATTCAGAGAGAAGAGATCAGCAATCCTATGGCCCCCAGTGCACAATGTTTAGAGGCATCATGGGAAGTTTGGGTTTGTTTAATCATATTCCCAAGTCTCAGACCAGTGCCCTTTGCTCTGATGCCTCCCCAGTGAAAATATTGCTTGATTTCCCCATTGCTTAAACTGACCAAATTGCTTTATTCATTGCCCTTGTCTATTGACTTCACATCTTATAGCTTACTTGTTTTGGTTTCACATGCAATGGAACCTAAGCAGAGCTAGGAAAAATCTCCTTAGCTTGTAACATTGTTGGTTTTAATTAACTGGTATTTTAATACGACAGCTCAAAATGATGCTTCAGCATTACCATTTTTCGTCTCTTTTTTGCTACAGAAGACCAAAAGATCACTTAAAATCACTGTTATTGAAAGAAATTATTGGAAAATACCCTTTTATTATATCCTGTCTCTTTGTTTACTTTGTGCGTTTGTTAACAGCATGTGTTCAGTTAGTGTCACTGGCTGGG
>NW_010159205.1:0-220 GCF_000695765.1 Mesitornis unicolor
CTCAGATCTCCCTGCAACTGCTGGGATAGAGAAGAACACTTGTGCTCTAGATCCCTTAAGCAGTTGTCCCAAGCCCTTGGAACCTCTCTTCATTGCTCTCAAACTACTTGTTGTAATTTCTTCACTGCCCACCTGAAAGACCGTCAACAGGTAGTAGTCAGAGGGAGTTTTTTCTGAATGTCCTTAACCCTGGCTCCTGGGAGGCAGCAGACTTCCCTCA
>NW_010159205.1:958-30326 GCF_000695765.1 Mesitornis unicolor
TCCAGATCGCTGCGCTCCCTGGGGGCTGCTTTCTACCTGAGGGGCTTAATCGTCACTCTCGTCCCCGCCCACGGGGAGGCAGCGCTGACCGCCGTCAGGAGCCCACGTTTCCCCTTTCCGAGGGGGGAGCTGCGGCACCCTCTCTCTGTCTGCGCTTTTTGGCTTCGGACTTGGTGTTTTTGTTTTTTTTTTTTGTTTTTTTTGTTTTTTTTTTTTTTTCTCCTGCCATGTTTAGCCGCTTTTGTCACTTCAGCAAGGTCCCCCGGTGTGGTCCTCCACGTGATCCTCTGCTCTGGAGCCCTTCACCTCCGTGGCTGAGGTGCCAGATACGCCATCAGGCAAGGCTGGCCTAAAAACGTCATCTGTTGCCCTTAGGTATAACAAGATGAGCATTTCATACATGGATATACTGAAAAATTTACTAGTGAATTCGGTTTGTGCTATTATTTGCTTTGCACCCATGTTTTCTGAAATTAGAATAATTTTGTTGTCTCCAGGTAATTGAATATTCCTTGCCACCCTGGGGCACTTGGCTTTATGACAGATCATGAGGTATCAGTGATGAATGGGGTGTAAAAGGATAAGCAGATGACAATTCCCCTTTATAATAAACTGTGAAGTTATTATATACTAATCAATGCTTTTCTGAGGTAAACAGTAATATATTTTAATCTCCTTTATAGATATATATATTTGGGGAACTGCAAAACTCCAGTCTGAAAGTTAATACCTCCTGTTTCTTTCACATTGTGTTTTTGTTCAGTGAACTTTTCAATCTTTAAGGCCATTTATGCACCTTGTGTCTTGCTCGCTCTTTTCCAGCTGGGGACCTGTTACGATGAAATTACAAAAATATGTCTCATGTCTGGAAGAGCATGAGTTCTTTTCCTCCCTTAGCTCTTCCAAAACAGGCCAGAGGTACATTTGTCTAGCTGTTTAAAAGAAAAATTTTCACAGTTAACTTACTTACCTTAGTCAAGACTGAGCCTCCCTGCTGTTCAAACCTACATTTTTAAAGCAGCCACCTATCTGAATATCTTAATACAAAGTAGAGGAGAGAGTAGTGCCTATTTTATATTCAGATAAAATCCTGGGGGAAAAAATTATTCTTTAAAAAGTAAAGAGAATGAACAGTCGGTGCTACTTCATTAAAATGAGATGTCATTTGCAAAGGAGGTTAGGTTATTCCAGGAATGTAACTCCTTCCTGGTTATTTGTTGTTCACAGCTGTTAAAGATTTTCTCAAACCTCCAGTTGTTAAGGCTGTCTGATTAAGAACTGCAAGAGAAAAGTGTGTTGATTTTTTTCTCCGAAGACATAAAACTCTGACAGGCATGAAAAGACTTACTCCAAAAATGAATTTTCAACCAAAATGAACTAATTTCAAAGTTAAAACCCATGTGACAATCAGAAGCTGTTCATTATCTATGAAGACAAAAGCTTTTTAATTCTAATAATTCTAACTTAGTTAACATCACTGGTCCTACTGAACTTTTATTGGATTTAAGGAAAACAGATCAGATCCATCAAAAGTTTCCCCTGTGATGTTAAGAGTAGTTCTTCCAGCTGGGTGGAAGAATTACCAACAATGTGGTGTGATTTTGTCAGCTTATCTTCAATCTACAGTGCCTTCTGTTTTTCACCATTTTTCCTTTTGTTGCATAAGAAACTGTCATTGCTGGTTTACATTTTATGCCAGGGAGAATGTGTTGGTCTAGAAAATAGGGAATATCTTTTTAGCAATTTCTGAGCAGATTGTTGTGAAACAAGTTATGAAACTCAGACCCTAGCTTACTGGAACACGGGGGATTTTACTGTTGGAAGCTTTCATTTAGCAATGTTTATTTGATTTTTCAAAGATATGTGTTCTTTCCTCTTAGATGAAATGTGTGATATGTTCACTGAGTCTGAGAAATGGAAATTCTTTTATTTAGTTGCTTTGAAAGTATAATGTTTTCCTTAACATATCGTAATGCTTATTTATTATCTACAATGTACTTCTAAATAGATATAACATGCTTTGCAGAGTACTTCAGCTGAAGTAGTGTCATGGAGGTATAGCTGACTGTAACTCTAAATATTTTTTTCTAATATATATAAAGTTGTGAGAAACTTCTACAAATGTGTAACTTGTTCTCTGGTCCTCCACAATTTTGTTTGTTTGTTTTTGTTTTGGTGTTTTTGTTGGTGGTGGTAGTTTTGGTTTGGTTTTTGTTTGTTTGTTTTTGTTCTGACAATAGTTTGCTTAAAGCATTCTTTGTTTCAGCCAGGTTTTGATGGCCTTGTTCCTTGAAATAAATAGGAATATTAAGTTAAAGCAAGTATCACTTAAGAAGTCTTAATGACATCTACTAAAAAAAAAGGAATCAATGTTTCAGATAAAATACTACAACCAGATTACTCATTTTCACATTAGGAGAAACGTCCTAGAGAAATTTTGTAGGGATCCAGGATATATTCATATATACCATCTTACCTGGCAGAGATACCACATGAGAAGTAAAACTACATAGGAAAAGGTATCACTTACCTCAGATTTATGATTCTTCAGCTGTTGGTTAACTGCCAGCTCATAACTGAAAAGCTCAAGTTTTAAATTTTTCAGGAAAAGATGTGAGGTCACAGATCCAAAGTGACCATGGTGATTTTCCTCCTATAAAAGACTCTGGGAGTCATGCCTTTGGTCTCAGCAGGAACAGGAATTCCGGTGTCCTCTGCAAGCCAGGGAGGTGACTGCAAGGGTGCCGGGAGGAGAAGCTCACAGAAACATCACCACCATCAGAATTCATCTGAAATGAATCAATCTGCTTCAAAGGTTTCAGCTTGGATAAATCACCAAATTAAAAAGAAATCATATTTTTCTCAGAATTGTTCTTTTCTTTGAAGCCAGTTGTAATAATAAACTTCTGCAAATACCAGGGTACGATATAAAACATGGAAAAACAGTAGAAAAATGGTATAAATTTGGAAGAGAAAAACTGGAGGCTGTAGCAGAGGAGAGTAATCCATGCCTTCAGTTCATATGAACATGGATCATGATGGTGTTTTCCCTTAACACTAATATAAATGTATGTATGTATGTATATACACACATTTATACTTGAGACTAATCATACAGCTGTGTGTATATGTATACAAATATGCAGATGTAACTTTTAAGCTCAAGCATGTCTCTTCTGTCACCCCTTCCACCCAATCTTTACATATATTTCAAAAACCTGAATGATCGATAGAATTGGATGTTTCTGTAAGGAATGAAAAAGTGTAGGCAAAATATTTTATATAATGCACGAGTCACCAAATGAAGGTTTATGATGTGTGTTATGTAGTTCAGGCTATGCAGGCAGAGTGGTCCTTTCTGGACTGGAAAATTATTGAAATTATCCAGCTAGCAATTCCCAGGCTAATTTGTTAGAGGTTGAATATCTATCATATTCTCTGAATTAATTGTCAATTTGAAATTCAAAAACTGTTCCCAGAATATTTCCTGCAATCATAAAACTAATCCTACTGGACTCTTGAGGCTCATTACAGAACTGACACCACTCTAAGGAATTTCAGTCTTCTATTAGTTTTTAAATAATTGAAGAGATATGTATAGGTCAGGTACAACAGAAAATTGAGGAAGAACAGGAGATGCTTTCAGAAAAATTTGGCAGTGACATATACTTAGAATTACACTACTTATAGAAATACTTCTCCCTGAGGAATGCCAAAGTACGTATTTCAGTTATTACTCATGACCTCTGATGACCTGACCACGCATAACCGTACCAGATTGTTGAAATCTGCTCAGAAAGATACTGGCTTGATATGATCAAGTTGATATGTTTCCTATTTTTTTACGTACATATATGTTCTTTGAAAAAGTCATTCGAAATGAAATTGAAATAATCTGGAGAAAAGCCATTTTTCCCAAGACATGTAACAGTCATCCTTATTATTTTATATTATTATTTTGTGATGAAAATTGCTTCTATAATTTTTAAAATGTACTTCCTTTTCCAGCAATTTCTGTTTGGACATGAATAGATGCCTAGAAAAGGCATCATGCTGACATTTGTGGAAATTGGGTTCTGTCCAACCACTGCAAGCTTCCCAATCCTGATCCACCAGTTCTATTAACAGCAGAACTGGAGCAATCAGCTGAGGGAATGGGAAAGCACTGGGGGCAGAGTTTCAATGACTGCTCAGGTGCCAAGTGAAAGACTATTGAAGCCAGTTGAAGGACGCTTGGCAATCTCAAATGGGCTTTGCAACACTTCTTGCATGGAGGACAGTACTTAGACAGCTTTTTTTTTTCTTTCTCACGGGAAGTGACTACTGGAACTAGACTGGAACCACATCCGGAGTTATAGTCACTGCAGTATTTCAAATATTACTAAAATCAACAGGGAGTTAATAGAAGCTTGGTATAGCTTAAATACTTGGTCAAATGTGCATTCACTACCAAGTCAGGCTGTAAACCATCTGATGGCTGTAACTAAGAATGTAATATTTTTAGTTTGTTATAATTTCTGAACTATCATTTATTGAAAGTTTAGCAAAGAAAATGGGGTAGTAGTGGATGAGAAGCTGGACATGAGCCACCAGTGCGCGTCTGCAGCCCAGAAGGCCAACCGCATCCTGGGCTGCATCAAAAGAAGTGTGGCCAGCAGATTGAGGGAGGTGATTTTGCCCCTCTACTTTGCTCTGGTGACACCTCACTTGCAGTGCTGCGTCCAGCTTTGGAGTCCCCAACACAAAAAGGACATCAAAGTGGCGGACCATGTGCAGAGGAGGGCCACAGAGATGATCAAAGGGCTGGAGCATCTCTCCTACAAGGACCGGCTGAGAGAGTTGGGGCTGTTCAGCCTGGAGAGGAGAAGGTTACGGAGGAGCTTTATAATGAACTTCCAATACCTGAAAGGTGCCTATAAGAAATCTGGGGAAGAAATGTTCACTAGACCATGTAGCGATAGGATGAGGAGTAATGGTTTTAAACTAGAAAAGGGAAATTTAGGTTGGATATTAGGAAAATGTTCTTCAGTATGAGGGTGACAGATCACTGAAACAGGTTGCCCAGAGAGGTGGTGAAGGCCCCATCCCTGGAGATATTCAAGGTCAGGGTTGATGGGGCTCTGAGCAACCTGATCTGGTAACATTGTCCCTGCTTACTGCAGGGGTTGGACTGGATGATCCTTAAAGATCCCTTCCAACCCAATACTTTCTATGATTCTATGATTCTATGATCTTATCATCAGTGGAATCATATTCTATGATTCTATGAAAGTGCCATGCTTGAATGTCACATCTGTGGCATGTGAAGGGAATATTCCCTGTTAAAAAAAAAACACCAACTTTGTCCAGTTTGACACTTCAAAAAAGGAAAGAAGTCTTCAAGATTAAACTTGATGAGAGAGTTTGTTCATTTTCAGACACAAAATCTGAGCAGAAACAGGATGATCACTTACATTATTAATGCTGCAGACATATTTTTGCCATGTTTTCCCCACAAAACACTCTACTTCCAACATCTTTAAACCAGATTTTTCTCATTTTAGGAAACTTCTGGGAAAAGTTCTTTGTATTGAATTACTATCTCGTCTAAGGCAGTGTCACCTGTGCATAGTGCTCATATGTTTGAAGTTTAAAGTGCAGGAAAAATTTATTCTGCATAACAAGACATATTGTCGGTCCTCATTTTTCCCTGTTTTTGCTAATATGATTCTGAGGCCTGGGCACTGGATTAATGGAAAAATCACTGATGGAACTGCCCCAGCTGATGTGTTTGGTGGTATTCTTTCAAATCTTTACAGATGTTTCCACATCAGTTTTTCCGGGATTTCTCTGTATCCAATAGCTAAAGTAACAGCAAACACAGCAGTCAGCAATTTGTGTCAAATCAGGTTTACCAACACCTCCTAAACACTTAGAAACAAGGTTTCAGGACAACTCAATTTCCCACTATGGTCCTTATAAACACCTCATAGGACTGTTCATCATACACAACTACAATAGCAAAATAATCATAATATATCATCATGGAGTCCAATTTACCATTGTGTCTACCCATAACTGGAAACAGAAAAAATTTGGCACCCGTTCAAAGGAGAAATATGGTATAATTAAGAGATACAGACCAGAGGACTTGGCCAGGCTATCAACAGAGACTGTGCTTGTCCTGCAGACACAGAGATCTTTAGTTCTGTGTGTTTTTACCCAAGTTTTTCTTTTAGCCCTATCCTTAAAATAAACATCAGTTTACAGCTGATTGAAGATGACAGGTTGTCGAATTGTAAGGGACCTCTCTTGGTCCAAATAAGAGCCATCAGGAGGTGACAGCCTGATCCCTGCCAGCATTGCTGTAGTGACACAGAGGTGCCACTTGTAAAAGCCTACTTACCTGTCTCACTACATGTTTCTATGAGTCATTTCCAAGCGAGCATGGCCAGGAGGTACAGAAAGGGATAAGCAAGAGTCTGCATTGAAGTATTAAATGATGGCACATGCTGTGAGCAAAACTGGCCAAGATAGTACAGTCTGACTTAATGTCTTCCATTGACAGCTCCAGGTGAATTACTGTACGGCAAGAAAATATCAATGTTTTTTCTTTCCAACTGACAGGCTTGATGAAATGTGGAGGAGAGGGAGAGAGAAATTTGTGAATAACAAAAGAAGAGGAGATGAAGGGGAGAAAATCAAGAGGAGTTTGCAGACATGAAAAGTAATTTTTGCAAAAAACTTCTCCTTTCCACTGGTCTGGTGAACTAAATGGTAGACACATTGCATCTTGTTCTGGAAGTGCTCTTCTGCCTGTGGTAGTGACTTTGCAGCAGGCACTCTCTACCCTTTAGAGGCAAAGCAGCTCCTGCTCTGGGAATCTGCATCATTCTCACAGTGTCAGCTTGACAGAATCAATGAATAATGCTGGAAAAGCTTGATGAGGTGCTTGGAAAGTACATCAGAGCTCTTGCCTTCCTGCTAATTTCTGAGATTTTGCTGTTATGAATTCTTAATCTGGCCATTCAAAGCCAAACCAGGCTTGCTGTTCCTTTTACCACAGAACAATAGTAATAATAATAATTGATGTTGTATTGTAATAATAATAGATGTCACAGTGTCTCTAAAACCCACAGGATTCCGAAGGCAGCAATTACAGTAGCTCTTGAGAGACTTTGCTGGTAGTTAAAAGCAGCAGAAATATGGTTAAGGGAGCAAATATTCCAGCAGCTGAATAAGGATTATTTAAATATGAGATGCCTCAGGTCTGAGTGTTTCTGATTTGTTCATGCTTATGAATTTCCTTTCATGCATGTGTACATCCCCCCTTGAGCTTTAAAGAAGCTACACATGAATATGGAGTGGAAAGAAAAGCCTCTGTCCCACAAGGAAATAAAAACACAAGTCTACCTTGAAAAAGAATACTAACTCAATTATACTTTACTATATTTTCTCAATTAATTATACAAAAGACAGTGCAAAGACTCAAACAGAAGGAGAATAAATGAAGTGTTGCCTCCATTTGATTATTAAATGGAAATGACTGTGAAGCATTTCCATTTAAAAAAAAAATCACCCCAGGAGGCACCTTCTTGAGCTAGTCACCTCAGCATGTCTCCAGCACCCTTGCATAGCAAACATTTATGACAACTCTTCAGCTGAGCCTTCATTTAATTGGCAGTACTTCGTTGGCACCACTAAAAAAATAATGCTGGTAAATTCAGCATATAAAAGCAGCGACTGGTACACATGAACGATGCCCCAATTTGCTTCCGAACTCTGCTCAAACAAAACCCCTCAGAGGTGACACCTGGTATTTCTCACTCCGAATTGGACAATGTCAAGGGATCTTTAACTTTGGGGAACAAGCTGCTTTTATAAGAGTGGTTTGCATTTTCAGGTTACCTTTTCCTGAAATGCCAGCTCCATTGCTGTTTGCAGCTTTGTTAAAGAGAAAGCCTTCCTTAACTCCTAAATTTTCATATAGACAACAAGAACTGAACTCAAGAACAAGAATTAACCCTGAAAATTGGTATATAACTCCATACATGAAGAAGATCCCAGGATTTCAAACATACCAGTGATGCTACATATCTCAATGATTTTACTGTAAGCAGCACAGCTGGGAAATCAATCTGCTCATTCAGATACCTGCAAAAAATTAAGAATATAGTTGAAAATGAGTAATTCTGTCTCATGAGGAATTCTAACATTTCACCAGTCCATGACTGAGAGGAAACTTGGATGAAAATGCAAGAATGTTTAGAGAGAAAAAGCTCTCAAGATCTGAACTGCAGCGTGGGAAATACCAAAAACATTGAACTTGACACTAACCTATGCCTTCACAAGCAACTGCCTCAGGACAGAAACAAAAACTTACAAAGAACAAAGAGAAGGATTTTGTTATATTGTGAACATTTCCTTGCTGATTTTATAAAGCAGAACTTATTCAAGAGAACTCAAAGTATCAAATTAGATTCCAAATTATCTGTGGCTTTTGTAACAGAATAGATTAGTGGTAAAAATATCATGCTTCCAGAAAGTATAGTGCTCAGTTCTACAAAATCTTAATTATTGGTTACTGTCATGGATGTCAATACTGATTACTTCTGTGAATTAGAATTTGGGAAAGACTTCGTGATGAACAACCCCGTGTAAAAATTCTATCAAATGTGGTAAATCTTTTTTTGTTATCAAATATAGATCCCCATCAAGTTTTGTATCTTTTAACCATAAGGGTTTCTCTGTAAAGAGTAAATTTATTATAGTTCTCCTTACAGATAGCTTTGGTCTCAAGACTGATGTTGCTTTGCTCTGGAAGCAGTGAAGTTCTTAGGTGTCAAATGCTTTTTCTTGAGTTAGTCTGTGAGCTGAAGCACCAGCATGCAAAGATTAAAAAAATATAGGTTTGTGGAATTCTGTAGGCAATTTTTTTGTTCAAACCATTGCCAAACAACTGTGAGTAACAAGTTCATTCCTAGTTAGCAAAATCTGTTGATAGATAATACCCAGTGCTCTGGTATGAAGCAATTGAGTATAATCTTGAATTTTAAAACCATGTAATATTTCAAATTACATCAAAGCTGGGAATAGGAATCAATAGGACAGGCTGCGTATGAGGTACCAGACTAAGGTCTGGGACCTCACCAAACTCAGTTTTCAAGAGCTGAAGGCTCATAACTTGTACTGTTTGTACAGCCTGCTTGTGGGATCAGCATTAGTCACTTACACAATGAATTTTGATGTTCCTCCAAGAGCTCATAGATGCTCCCAGATGTTCCTCTTAATTTATGATTCAGGCACAGAGACCCCCTCCCACAGACTTCCAGATTCCTTGCTCTCCTGTGCCATGGAAACTTGATATTACTGGGTTCTGGTGCCTTGGTGTGAGTACAAACCATGCTTTGTATTTCACTAGGGATTACCGAGGTTCATGAGACACTGCATAAAAGCTCACATTTCTCTTTTGGAAGATTACAGTTTTAAAATGTTGATATTGCCAATCGCATCTGACTGGGTTGTGCGCTAGTGAGGTGACTGCATTATTTTTATCCCATACCATCTGTTAGATGGAAGTAACAAAAATATTAACTCTGTCTAAAATGTATTTTGATATAACTAATTTATAACAGGCACATTTAAGCCTTTCAATGCACAATTTAATTTCCCTTGTAGTTTTCCACTGTTGCAAATCTTTTCAGGTCTATATGATCAATCACCCTATTTTACCCCTGCTTCAATAAGCAGCTGTCTGATACACACCATATGTTGTTTAACGTAGATGTGGTACTCTTTTGTTTAAAATCCCCTCTTGCCTCATGTTTACTCATTTTTGTCACATCTTTTCATTAGGAGATTTGATTTTAAATGGGTCACAGTGTTACCTCCTTTTCACAATAGTTTTTAGCCATGTCATACCTTCTTCCACCCCACACACAGTTTCTGTTTCTGTATGCGTTACCTCCAGGAAAGGCTCCATCCTGAGCACCATGGCTACATTTGAAAACCTCTACAAAGGTATCAATGAGCACTCATATAGTAACACTATTTACTTTATTCTTCAAGTAGCACATAAACTAACTGAATTTGCTGCCAGCTATTTCATAGCCTTCACGACTTTTCCCTCTTCAGAATTTTGGAAGAGAGGGACGATTTTACTGCAACCCATTTTGCCCTATAAAAATGTTTCTTTTTCCCATTTCTTAATTCCTTTATCACCTGCAAGTTTCCTTCATTTGTCTTTAATAGATTGGCTCTTCACAATTTCATCTTCACAATTTCATCTTCACAATTTCATCTGTGGGCTTCATTATCCAAAGATTTTTCTAATCTTATGTAAATACTGTAATGACAGAAAACAAAACTCCGACCTACAATAATTAAAAGCTACCTTTGGATAACACATTTATTCAAAGGATCTTAAATCTCTTTACACATGAGGATACATGCAGCTTAGCTCCTTGGAGAAGATTCAGCAAGAACCCCATCTGAAAGGGCTCAGGGAAGGTGCCAAAGGGACTGAAAGTCCGTGGTGTTTCCTGCCACAGGCCCATGGGATTCATGGTGCCAGCAGAGCTGTGCTTAGGCTTAAAACACACCAACAGGATGAAACTCTTCCCAGACATCATAACATTTCTTTTTTTTTAAATATACAGACCCAATAAATTAAGTTTTCTCTTTAGTATGTAGTGTCTGAGGAGGATATCAAACTTTGCTTTCTTTCTCTGGGCAAAGTAATCTAACTGAAAGGAAGAAACCTCAAGGGACTTTTTGCCTTGTGCAAGAATGATCAGCTGCATCCCTGTCTCAGAGCAAAAAGCTTTTAGGCAGTGGCCAGTACATATGGAAATCTATGAGGATGACAGTGCCCATATTCTGCTGCTTTTTTGCACCAGTCAGCAGTAACTTGACAAAAAGAGAATCATAGATATGCCAAGTTCCTCATCTCAGCTGCACAATTCTCACTGCAGTTGCCTCTTGTTCCAAAATATTCTATTTTAGCCATTCATTTTTACAAAGTTTGCCTGTATTATCATATAGCAGTTTGTGTCATTGAGCTATTTTTGTTGTCTTTCTTCCATATTCATATTTTGCTTTCTATCCTCAGATCCAAGGGCTGAGTAGCTGGAGAAGCTGACAGAATTCATAATAGTAGACTGAATATGAGACTGATATTAATGGTGATTTCTCTTTGTGTCCAGACATAGATTTTAAAAACGTTGAATGTTCCCTAAGTAGGAAATCTCAGGTAGAAGGAAAAATATAAACACAGAAACTCAGTTAGAGGAGCAGAGGAGATAAAGGAATAATGGAGTGCAGTAAAAAACCTAAGTCAAATTCTAAAAGAACCTCTTGGTTTTTCCAGTCAAAATAAAGTTGTGCTTTATTCCAGCACAGTCACTGCAGTGAGTGATAAAGTGAGAGTATAATGCGCAATAATTTTAAATTATCATGAGAATTACCAACAGTATCTCTGAGCTTCAGTATCTTGGCTGTTACAAACCAATGAAAGGAGTCATGGTGTTTGCTTTCTTTATGCTGAATGTTGTGGAGGTTCTGCTTAACCTATCATTTACCAATGAAAATGTATCTGATTTTATTTCTAAGGCTTTGAGAAGTGAAAATTATACCCTGTGTATTAAATTTAACTGAACGTCATATATAACAGTATAAATCAAATTTAATTGGCATACTATTCCATACAAGAAGTGACAAGATATTTCTTCAGCTGTGGAAAAGATAAAGTGTGATTGATGGCAGAAATTAATAATTGAGGAAAGTAATTCACTGCAAAAGATACGATCTATGGAACAGTTTTCAAAATGGTTAGACAAGGCTAATAAATGAGAAAAGTGTTACTATAGTTCTTGTTTGAGAAGCACAAGGTTGTGAGCTAAGTAAACAAGCAAATAAATTAGAAGGCTCTTAAAGACAAACAGAGCCATATTCCAACACTTTTTAAACAGGATGCCCACGTCTTCTGCGGGTTCAAAGGAAATTACAGAGATGAAGAGGCCCTGGTGCTGGTGATTGCACCTGGCTCTGCTCTGGTGCACAATGAACCCCTTGCAGTCCACTCCATCAGTGTAGCAAAGGGGAATGCAGAAACAGTTTTAGAAACAGAGATTTGGCAATGTGAAGAATCTTGTTTCAAAGTGAGATTCCTGCACGTCTACACCTCCTGACAAGAAATGAGTCTCAGTATCTTGTGCACGGCAGAGTCCCGTGCCAAAAACACACATTAAAAAATCTGATCCTGATCCTTGCTGTCACCAGCCTTTCCCTCTGATTCAGGAACAGAGCACCGTGCCCCCTCGTCCTTACTCCTGCCGAGATCAAACGCTTCCGTACTTGTAGAGGTCCTTGGGACCATAGCTGGGAATGGAGGAAGGAAAGGAGGAGGCGGACACAGAGGTGTTGGGTAGCCCCAGCAGCATTAGATGTTGAAGTTTGGTTCTCATAATGCTTAAATATAGTTTACTCATCACTGGTCCCTTTTCTTTACCCCTGGCCTGAAAAACTTCAATAAGAGTAGAAAGGCTAACACAGCTGTAGAAAAGCTAATAAAAAATCTGATTATATCCAGTTACCTAGAAGGGGTTTTGTGAAGTGTCCTTTGGGCTGTGTAAGAAATCAGATTTGAACTGTTTTACCCCTACATGTCAGAGAAAAGCATAGCTCTGCCCTCTTGTGCTTTCCACAGCTACGTGAAACCTTCATACCTTCTTCCCTGTGCAATCAGATATTCAAGTGAGTGTCCAAAATAATGAGGGGCTACAGAGCTGAAATAAGCAGTTGTTCCAGCTAGCCCAAGCAGCCATACCTTCCTCTTATGCTAATGAATCCTCAGCACCGTTTTACATTTACATGATCAATTAAATGCTTCCAGCTGATAGCCAGAGGAGTAAAGGGCTGTGCTGGATTCAGTCTGCAATATGTGTTTCCAATTGTCATGACAGACAGGACACTCAGCTTATTATTTACCTATTATGCATCTGTGCCACAGCCAGGTGGCATCCATTATTCCCAGGGAGCTGATCCCTTAGCCTCTGCTTCCTCCAGACATGTCCTGAGGCTCCTGCTCCCCCCAGCTTGAAGAGCCTTGAGGAGCTGCTGCGACCCTGACAAAACCCAGACACTCCTCAGAGCCCAGGCTTTGTATACGCAGCCCTTTCAGTGTCACTTCTTCATGTTAGCCTTCAAGATGAATGGTATTAGAAATAAAAATGTTACAATCTGCTGAATGAGCAGGGCCAGAGATGTGCCCTGAATCAGACCCAAATTTAGAAAAGCATCTCTTTATAGGACAAATCTGTTTGATATTACCAAGCTGCAAGCTTGAAGGACAATGCATGCTCCAGTGCCTGCAGTCTGGGGGAGGGGCATTTTCTTTCAGGCAGTGTGTAGTTTATGTTGACATTGCATAAAACCCTTTTTAAGCTAATACATTAGAGAAATTGTTCAAGAACAGTTCATTCTTTATAAACGTAATAACTGAAGTGAACGTTTGCGCACTGAGTGTACATGAGCTTTGAGACACAGGTGCGGAGATTAGTAACTAAATTTTCATTTTGGACTCAACAGCAAGTGGACTTTTTTCCCCTAATTATTATTGTCACTGTTTTATATAACATTGTAAATTAGACAAAATACAGCTATTATCTGGATTGCAATTGTATTATCAGAATAAATACCTTATTGTTATCTCTATTTTAAATGAAGGCATTTTTATTTCAGTGAAGATGAAGGAAGCAGACAAAGGGCTAGGACAGGCGCACGCTGCTTGCTGCACCGCAGACAGTGGGGATGCAGCCACAGCTGCTCTGTGCCCAGCAAGGAGCATCTTAACTCTGAGGTCTGACTCCTGCCTCTACACAAACCTGTGTTAAAAAGTGTCAAGTGTTGGCAGTTAATGCTGGCTCTCTTTCAGCTTGTGTGGAAAAAAAACCAAACCCCAGAGATATCTGCTCTTTGCCATTGAAGGATCTGGTCAGAAACCTTGCTGGTACGCATGAATGGGGACTGCTCTGCCTTCCAGGAGAACACTTAATAAGTAACTAGTAAAGCACATTTTCAGATATGAAGTAGGCTGGGAAAGAAAATAGAATTTTACCATTGGCTCAGTTGTTCTCTCCATAACAATGATTTTTTTCTCCCAACTTCTTTCCCTGTCATTCTTCCTCCTCTTGTGGTTTCCCCCTTATATTTCATTTCTTATTTTCTGCTAATAACTTTTCTGTAACTAATCCCCGCCCCTCACTGCAGAGAGCCCAGCCAGAGGCGTGCAGCAGCTGGTTCATTGCACAACCTAGTGAGGGGATGCTCTGCAATGCCAGCAGTGGAAACCCCATATGAGAGTGCAGTGCCCTTACTCTCAGCCAGGTGCATGGGGTTGTCTTCCTCATCATCCCTCCCAGCTTCTCACGAGGGCTTCATCCTGACACAACAGAAATGTCCTGGAGTTTCTCCAGGAGTCAGTAATGCACATGGTTTCCTTTACCTCTGATTATCATTCTCTACTCACAATCACACACCTAGCCTGGGATACTGACACTAATTCTCAGACACTTATCAGTACTTGTTGATATTCGCATTAAGTCTGTGATATTTATCCACAGAAGTGCTGCTGCAGTTCCTTAAGGGGTGATCTTGCTCACCTATTTTAAATTTTTTCAGTGTCCTGTAAACACAATTTTTTCCCCTATTAGTTTAAACAGTTCTCAGACCTCTCTTGGAGAGGGCCAGACTCTGACACATTTAAAGTGGGCAGTCAGTTCAGGAGCCATCACACTGAAGCCAACAGAACCACTTAAGAAGTAAAAGATTACCCAATTTCAGAAAGCTCATATTATCAAGACAACTCTCTCTTCTTCTTCACTTGAGAGTTTAATTTGGCTGTCATGCATTGGCTTGTTCAAATTTAGCAAGTTTGTGATGGAGAGCACATTTAATTCACTCCATGCAATTTGTTATAAATATTTTGCAGTCACTTTGTCCCTATCAAAAGGCTGCACTTCATCACAAATGAATGTGACTGGTTTAGCTTCCTTCAGTACAACAGCCTCTCCTTTTGCAAAGCATCTCCTCAAGCTTTATCTTCCTTGCTTCTGAATCTCAGGGACCAGCCTCTCTTTCCAAGAGTGGAACAAGTTTCAAGTGCAAGGATGTTCTGAGGCTTATACCCAGTTCTGCATAGTTCCTCTTAAATCCCACACTGAAAAGCAATCTTAGGTCATCACTGCATTTTACATTATCTCACACTTGAAAGCCAAAGTATTGTGATTCTCAGGGAAAAATAGAATATGGTAGTACTCACATTATAATGACTCCTGGATTCCCCAATCTGGGATATTTATGAGTTTATGAGCAAAGCAGGGAGATGCAGAAACTCCTTCTGAGGCAACTGGCATTTCTGGAAAATACAGGCAAATATTTATGTGGAGAGACATTTCTGCGTGTCACCTGCACCTGTAGCAAACATATCTTTCTGAAGAACAGCCAGAGAGTTATAAAAACACCTGACACTTTTTATTCCAAACTGCAGCAGTGCTAAGTGATACTCATATGTGTAACTGGAGAAAGGACTGTTCCTGCAACCTTCAGAATAAAGAGTGTCTCTCAGTCATTCATTCCTGCACCATTCCCAAACTAGAGTATGTACTCCAAAAACAACAGATATCCAGTTACATTGAACCTGCAATTTTCCAAGGATAATATGTAAGTTTAGCTCAGGATAATGGAGATATTATATGGATTTTGCAATGATGTATAATAAAACTGAAATACCTAGCAAACTTCAAGTCTTGAATAAGCATACTTGTAATAGGTCACAGAAAAAAAAGATCAGTCATTACGGTGCCTATCAACTAAACTAGCTGTACTGTAAATATGCTATTAGAAAGTAAAAAAAATGCCCTATGTGGAGCCATCTGTTTTCTTTTTTTCTCCCACCTCCTGCAAGATAATCTTTTAGCTATGTTCAAACACAGTAAGCACTCTGCTTCCTGCACTTTGAAATGCAAAATTACTTCTTTTCTACCTGAAGGCAAAACTCATGTGTATGGGTGCATTACACTCAGTGCCAAGATGTCTGTAGCAGCAAGATGATCCAACATTTTCAGTGAGATTAATCATTTCATTTCAGTAATGCATTCATCCCTCCTTATTAATGTTACTCCTTTGCACAGCCTCTGCATGTACCCAGGCAGTGGCAATACAAAAAAAACAACAAACCCTCTTCCTTGAGGAGATTAGAGACTCATCTGAAGAGAGGTTGAGAGGTAGGAAACAGTACCAGGCTTTGCAATGAGACCTTCAGAGATAACTAACGCCATCTGGGGTCTCTGCTGGGTCAGCAACGTGGTCAAATATTGTCAGGTACCTTAACTTCTGCAGACGTCATCTGGCTGGCACCATCTTTCAACCATGAGAGGCGACAGGATTATAAACAAGGAGATGAAAATGTACCTGAGAACCTGCCCTTCGCAAGGACTGCATGGAGCCAGGTGGGAAGAAAAAAATGCCATACAGCTCTTCTAAGGGAGGTTGTTGTCCTGCCCCTTGCATGCAGCAATGCCTCAGCCAGCTTTCCCATTGCTGGGTTTTTCCACTAGGTCTTGTGACAGAAAGCTGAGGAAGAGGAATGTATCTGTTGAAGCATACCAGGAATAAAATAATAGAATTACTATGCAGTTTAGGTTGAAAAGGCCTCTAGAGTTCATCCAGTCCAACATCCTGCACAGAGCAGAGCTCACTTGAAAGTTAGACTGGGGGCCTGGCCACCCTAAGTCTTGAAAACCCTGAAGGACAGCAGTTCCACAGCCTCTCTGGGCATGTATTCAATGGTGATTTGGTTTTTCCCCTATATATCCATCAGAATTTCCATGTTGCAGCATAGGGCCGTCATGCATCTCTAAGAAGAGCCAGGATCCTCATTGAGTAGCTCCTCATTGGCCACATTCCTCCACTGCCCCCCTCAGCCTTCCATTCTAAAGGATGGACAGTCCCAGAGTCATCAGTCTCTCCTCCCACATCATGTGCCCCAGCTCCCCAGACCCCTCAGGGATATTCTGCTGGACTTGCTGCAGCTTTTCAATCCCTCTCTTGTATCAGAGAGCCGAAAAGTATTTCAGAAGTGGCCTGCAAAGCTCTGAGCAGAGGGGTTCAGTCATTTCCCTTAACCTGTAGCAGAGGAGCAGCCTGAGCTGCAAAGTGAAACAGTGCTGACTTAAGAAGAGTAAATGGGAAGACGGAAACCTGTGTTGGTACTAATATCTGAGAGCTGCGGTGGTTTGAATGAGACACAAATGAGGCTTCAGATGTTTAGGTGTCCATTCAAACCAGCCCCCTAAAACTTGTGAAGTTCTTCTATCCTTAAATAATAAAAGTGGTTTGAAGATGCTACTATTTTCTTCCATCTGTTCTTGTTTCCTTAGGAATTTGTTTTACTGAGAGAAAATTATGGTCTTTTTGCTTTCCATGAGCATCACTGACACACTGCTATGGAAACTGGAAGTTCAATATTTTAGTGTTATAACTTCAGGGAAAACATGCAGGTACATTCAAGCCCATTCAAATTTATTTGCATAAGTTTTTCTTTAATTTACTGCTATTTCTTCTTAATGGTGGCTTTCACCTGTACTAATGCTATTTTGCAGAGATTGGCCTGTTGGCACATAATTCATCAAGATGAAATGTGCTATTCCTTCAGCATGGTAACTGCTTACTGGCTCTCATGGAAATCGATTTACCAGCTTCTGTTTGCAGAGATGGACCCACAGATGTACAGGGTTCGGACTTCCCAGTGACTGGGAGCAAGTGACTTTGACAGTCTCAACTTTTGATTGTCCCATCTGAGATAATAAATTAATTCAGCATATTCTGAAAATCCTACCTATGAAACCTAACTATTAAATGCCTATGACTGGTAGTTAAAGACAGCGTGGACAAAGAGCCATCCTGTGCCTGGGCACTCATCCTACTGACCAGCCACATGGAAATCACAAAGCGAAATGCTGTCTGTATTCAAAGTAGAAACAACCTGATGCCTATTAACTGCTTTTTGTTATTAGCAGGATTTTTAACAAAACACACTCAGCCTCCCTGGCTTGTCCAGAATAAAACCCATGACAGACAGCAGAGATCGTATCCTGTGGAAGCAGCTCCTGCAATTCCATCGCCAAACATGCGGCTAGCCTTAACTTATCCAATGTACCTGTGCTCCTGTAAGTGATAATTGCACATTAGATATTTTTCAAAATATTGAGTGCTTGTTAACGCTGCATTTACATTGCTCCACTGTTACAGTATCAGCTGTCACAGAGTTGTCAAATATCAATTTTCCTAAGTATCTTAAAAAATGTAATCTGCCCTCAAGGACACTCAATGCCAAAACGTTGTTATCCAGTTGGCAAACATTTCAAATTATATATTAACACATTACAGGGTTAGTGATACTCCACCATTACATCATTAGCAAATCTTTTGCCTTCTCTTAAATGTGCATTTCTGCTATGCAGAACGCTTGTGCTTATTACCCAGACCTACACAGCTGTTAGCAAGGCCTCTCAGCGGGACTCCTGCCTCCTCACCATCACCTCCTACTTTTTTCCAGATGAGAGCAGCAGTTGCTTTGTTTTCCTTGGGGACCTCTCAAGTTTGGCTGGTCCTGTGCCAGGAGAGAAGAAAAACGCAAAGAGAGGAACGTCTGCTCCCTTGCAGATGCAGGTGGGGAGATGGAGGTGCTCAACTCCTGCTGAGGAGGGAAGTTACTGTGGAAAGTCCTGACTCTTTTTTAAATGTATGTGTTCTCCATTTATTTATACATAATTCATACTGCTTGGCTGAAGAAGAATGGGAGTGACTTTCCATTATGTAAACCATTTCTCAAAAATGCCATTTGTTGTTTAAAAAGTAAAAAAGACTGATGGCAGCAACTGTGAAATAGAAGCTGTGCTTCAATGAATTATTTAGACTAAACCCCAATGCTCCAGGGTGGAATAACACAATTGTTTTACTCTAATTCTCATTGCCATCAGTGAGTGTAGTTTAAGTGGAGAAGTAAGCTTAAGCTGAGAAGTGGTTAAACCCAAATAATGTGTTTCCTTGCTAATAAGCATCATAACACAACCCAGAGAATGGCATCGATTCAACACACCATGAAACGAACTGGAGAAACAAAGGAACACAGTGTGTCAGGGCAGCAGAAGGAGGTTGTGCTCCCTGTAACAAGACAGATGTTATTCACAGAAGATAGAAAACAAAGACTGTTAATTTTCTATGTTTCTAGCTGCTACATACTGTTGGTTTAGAAAGGGTCAAGATGGCAGGAACCAATGTCAGTCTTAAACCCTTGTGCTAGAAAAAGCTGCCGTGCAAATTAGAAATCTGCCTAATGGGAAGCACATGGTAATATTCAAAGAAACAGCTATTAATCATGAGATAAAATGATTCATATATCATACTCCAAATGAAATATGAAAATTACTCCAGAGATATTTTAAATACTAAAAAGAAATGTGTACATTAATATTACGGGGGAAAAATGTATTACTTTACTGCTTATTATAGTCTTTGTGTTTATGATGAGGTTACCCTGACAATACTGGGAGGGGTTTTTTGTGCTCCAAACTACCCAAGCAGGTAATATCTGTTAAAAATCATCCTTTTCAGCAAGGACTCCCCAGAACATTAGCTTGTGCATTGTAATCCACAAAGAACACCCAAGAGCCTCCAGTTTACAGCTAAATGTAGTCAGAAAGCAGAGGTCTGCAAGTTCCAAAGGCCTGAAAAGCTTGCAGGTCACAGACCAGCTGGAAGGAAGGTGACCCTAATCAGAAAATTGTTCTTAAAATGCAAGTTTGTGTAAAAGTTTAGACTGTGAAAAATGTACCATTCAGATGACTCTACATGGAGTTTGGAGGCTATCAGCCAGAAATCATCATTTGTTGCACAGAGTCGGTACCTCTGCCCTATAATATGCAGACTGCATGAATATTTGCACTCAGTGGCAGTCAATTAATTTAAAAGACCATTTAATCCTGCAGCTTTTGCTTACTTAAAAATAATAATATTATTTTCTTTCAATTCAAAAATGTATAATTGTGCATAGAGATTGAAGCGGAAATTGTATTCCTTGCCCTCAGTGTCACATTGGTACTCCAGCCATGTACTCCTGCATTAATATGTTAGCAGATCTCAAAAACCTTGCCTGAAAACTAAGACCTATCAACTTTATTTGTCACATTTGTAGTCTCACTTTAAAACAAAAACTCTTTCATTTTGAAATACCAAAAATATTCCTGGCTGTTTTAAGAATGACTTTGCCTTAGTTGCTCTTCTCTGCCACACCAGGAAGGAGGAAAGCTGGAGTGTGATGTCTTGTCAGTAGAGAACAAAATGCCACCAGAATAACAGAAGGTCTGTGCTTGAATTTTGAACACTTCTTTTCAAATGGAAAATAAAAAATCAGAGAGATATAGCAAATTGTCGCATATCTACTGTATCTAAATTGCTATACATCTACTCCCACAAGCAGTACTTATGACATAAATGTTCCTAGTGATTTCAGTGACTTTCTGTTGAAGCTGTAAGATGTTACATACTCAGAGAAAATATGCAGAAAATTTTTCAAGTATGTGATTTATAATCCTAATATCTAATCTTACCATTTTCCACAAAGACACCGTAGACCACAAAATTATTCTGTATAAAAAATAAACACATAGATTCTTGTGTCAGTTTTCTGTAGCTCAGAAAAGTGTGCTTTAGCAGTAGTGCTAAGTGTAGTTCAATTGACAGCAATGACAGTAAAAAATGTTAGCAACTTCAGATCTTTTTAAGGGGGCCCATTTGTATGTCAGAGACCTAGGAGCTACCTAGCCATAAACTGTGACTATGTTCTCATGTACTAGCTGTCATTGTAGCAATTAATGTCACTTCAGTGCATAAAAATGACCATTTGTCTACTGATAAAGCAGGTAAGAGGTCTTAAGTTTGAGGTCTGATGATGCAATCTCCCTTGTGAAAACTGGGAACTCCAGTTGCAGGATAACCTTAATAATGTGAAGTTACAGCACATCCAATTTAAAATAAAAATTTTATATAGAGAGGTCATGTCTTTCATTAGATCAGCTCATGTAGTTGGGAAAAAAATGACAGGTTTTTAAGCATAAATTCTTTTTTTGCATTCAAAACAGGTTGGAAAGTTCAAAGCTAAATGCAGACTAAGAACGACTGCTCTGAATTTAATTGGCAGTGTTAATCATTTTGACCACAAGAAAGAAAAGGTTGTTGGTATCTATAGTGTAAAACTGGTTTATCTCTTGAGGATAAAAGAGAGACAGTCCTTTTATTACCTGCAGAGCATTGAAGAAGTGAGAGAGAGGGATAATAATGGTCCAAGAAAACAGTATGTCTCTGAGGTCCATGACTTCCTCCTCCTAGAATTAGGAATTACAATTCTCAGAACTGAAAAGTCAAAGGAAAAGGGTCTTTATAAAGAAATTCTCCATGGATGTTTCTATGCTTTCCTTCTTGACTGATGTGCCCCATTTTTGGTGATGCTCAGTTACTTGAAACATGATAGTGCAACAAAATATCAAAGCTATTGGAGTGCAGAGGAATGTTGGTCTGTGGGATAGGTCAGTGCCGGTGTTTCCCTAGAAAGGATGGCAATGTTGTGCTTATGTAAGCTGTTATGTGTCAGCAGAGTAAGTGCCAGGAGTGTCTGTAGCAGAACCTGGAAGAATCAGAATTAAAAATGGTCTTTGTTTCCAGCTTCAGAAATGAGTGCTGACTCCCCATGAAGGTAGGGGATGAAAGACAGACCATTGATACAACTTGTGGGAGCAAAATAATCTGTCGTTTGTGCTCCCCTCACTCCCCACACCTCCAGAGGTATCTATTTCGTTTAGAAATGAAAATAATCCAAATCTTTGCAAGTGCTTAGGGTGCACACCCCCTGTTGAACTGACTTAGCTTGTTGGTTATTAAGCTTCAGTCTCTATGTGCTCCAATCTCTGAGAGATCCCAGCACCGAGATGAGACCTGCACACAGCACTGTCCCCACCAGCTCCAGCTTCCCTGGGACAGAAGCCAGGATAGCCCAAGGGGAGAGATCTTGAAAGGGGCTCAGCTGAGATGACTGGAGAAAAGGAGATTGCTAGGAGTGTCCCACAGCAGTCCTCTCTGCAGTCTGGGTGCAACCAGACCCTCAATGCCCAGCACAGCCACATCTGAGTGCATCCTTCTGCATCCTTCTGCACCCTTCTGCACAAAGGCTTCCTTGTGCTCTTTTCTGCAATACAATTAAATAGACCTAGCAAATATTCACGTTCACTTTGAAAAGGAAATCATTGCTCTGACTAGCTGCTTCCTAGAGTACTATGGGTCCTACAGTTCCTAGAGTCCATGGGTCCACGTGGCATCTGACAGAGGCTGTGCAGTATGCATAAAATTTTCATTTGGGCTTCCCTAATTGATGCCACGAGTGGACATTCAGAAAAAAAGAATTCATTTGCAGTTCTAATCTGAGTCTGTCAATTTGGATTTTCTTGTTTTCATAATATTTTCTTTTATCTTTTGAATCACAAGCACTTGGTATGATCCTGTGAGATTTCTTTTCCTCTATCACTCATACTCTACCACTTTATCAGTAAATAACTTTCTAATAAGACCTGAGATTGTGAATGGGAAACATTTTTCCATAACTAATATTTCCCTAAGCTTTCTGCAAAGAATATAATATTACTCTCTTAAGTAAGTTTGCAAAATAGCTCTATGTTGCCATAGTTCCATGAAATATATAATTTTAAATTTTATAATGCTGAAGGTAACTTGGATGTGGAGAAGCCAAAGATATCTTAGGAATAGCTGAGAATCTACTCTGATCTCCTTTGTCATATAGACCACAGAATCACAATCATAAGCATCTTTATCAAGCCCCAAATGCTTCAGGAGAGGTATGTAGCCTTGATGAAAGGCTGTGAGAGGGAGAGAATCTAGTGTGTACCCAGTAAATTGTCCCAATTAGTATTCACAGTCATTACTAAAAACATCTCATATTTCTACTGGTATATTACTGAATTTTCCTATAATCAACCAATCAATGTATTACGATATAACCTCAGAAATTGTTGCAAGTTTTTCCTCACTCTTCTTATACTTTCGATACGTCTTATTGTTGATTGCTGTTTTTCCAGTTACTGTTGGATCAATTAATGACATTCCCTGAAATTTCCTTTGCTGTCTCTGTATTGACCAATGCTATATTAAAGTACATTTGGAGAAAAAAGTTAAAACCCTTTTGTAGTAATGCAATTAGAGCCAACATCCTTTTACATCCATCAGATGTGAAATCCATTGCACAAAATCCATTGCACACAATGGCTTTCAGCTGAAAAACTCTGCTTTTTGTGTCTCTGATGAAGCCCAAGGTTTATCTGCTGAGGCAGATATTTAATTAGAGCTATCTTCCAAACTTAAGGCTAAAATGTGTCCACTGTCAGGAATAAAGACAAAGATTCTGACTATAACCACAGGGTGGGAATAATTTCACTGAAATCAGTGACAATTGTGTTAAAGAAAATTAGCTGAGAGTCTTACCTAACATCGTTTTTAACACATTACAGGTCAGCTTCCACCATTCCTGTTAGAGGTAAATAATCTTTTTTACAGACAAATGCTGTAGAAAATGGCCCTTTAAAGTATTTATGTGGTAATGGTTAGAAGAGGATGAAGTATATGAATGAAATTTGGAAGTTGCAGTAAATCTCTGTTCTGTTCTGCTTCTTCACAGAAAGTGCCAAGGTACTTATTTGAAGTGCTCAGATGGTAAATCAGCTTTTACCAACCTTTCTGTTTCAGCCACTGATTACAGCTATAAGCCTTTGATAAACTCAATGGAATGGGAAATTAGCCTCATTTGACTCTCTAATTTTAATTTGTATAGCTTGCCGCTGTTTTAAAAAATACCCTAGTTGTATTCTTATTGTTTGAAATAAACAGGAACCTGTAGTTTCCTTACCATTTCAATGGCTAGATCATAAATACTAATTTTAAATTAAAGGTAAATAATACAATATACATTGTTCCACACGCTAGGCAGCATGGAGCCAACCCTGCCTTCAACCCCAGCTGGCAGCGTCATGCTGAAAGTACAGATCGCTGACCAAAGGGTAATCACAGCCCCTTTGTCCTACTGCTGCTGCAGAAATGTTAGGAAATAGGGGACACTTTTGTATAGAATAATAAGCATGTTACAAAGGATTTCTTCAATTACAGTTAATTCTGAAAATTGAATTCATTTAAGTACATGAGTAAAACAAGAATTTGAAAGCTTTGATATCCTTAATAGGATACCTCATTTTAAACTGTAGAGCCTAATACCTACCATAGCTAGTACATAGTTTTGGAAAGGAATTCAATCTTGAGCAAAAGATTCAACTAATAGCAAGTTTACTACCCCCATTAGGAAGTATTTCATTGGTAAATCGAGCATGAAGAGAAAAATACTGCACTTTGCATTTTTACAGCTTTAGTATTTGACTACTGGATTGAAATCAGACATACAGGAAGGTTTTTAAATATTTGCTTTATAAACCGCATACTGCAGTCCTCACAGGCATGATCATAATGCTGCATCCTGGTAGATTACAGTTGTGCAACATCTCTGAGTTGAGACTGATATCTTGCTTTTCATGTGACTTGCTTTATCCTGTTTTTCTTTTGAACAGTCCCCTCTCCAGCAGTCTCAGAGCAGAGTATCCTCCAGACTTCATCTCAGCCTGGTAATTCTCTTTGAGCAATTTTACAGCATTATTTTCATGTCTGGGCTCAAGACCTGGAAGAACTATTCTGTAGAAATCAAGGAAATCTCATTTTTTTCTTCCTCCTAACATTTTTTAAACTTCCATTCCCCAAAATCTCCCTGGAAGAACATATTGAGGTTATCTACCATTAACCTTAAGGTTTTTTTCAGAATTGCTGCTTCTAGAACACAATGTTGTAGTCTGAACTTGCCCTTCCCAGTTCTGATGTCTGCGACCTCTATAAAAGTGTGATACTCTATAAGTCAATCTACTTTGGTAAATTTTTGAAGCCAGTTTTTTCTTTTCATTATGCACTTATACTTCACATATTAAAAGACCTAGAGGCTGCTGTTTGACTTGGGATGCTTAATGGTCCCTAAAATGTCTCTCAGGTCAGGCTAAATGTTTGTCTATTCAAAAGCCACAGCTAAATAGAATAAATCCTCACTGAGGACTCCTTGTTCCTAAATGTCATCTAATGTCCCTTTGTCCAGGAAAACTCTTTTCTTAAGTGTGCACTTGAAAATATATTGAAGATTCCACAATGGTTTTCTTTGACCCGTTTTTAAAGCCCGCCTCTGCTAAGCCACCAACTTCTGACATTCCTTTGAGTGGCTTTTCAGCAAAGGCTTAAGGATGCAGTATCAAAGCTGACAACCACTGATTCTGTTTTAATAATATTTTGAGGTAACAATTAGAAAATCTTATCACTAAAATGGTCTAAACAAGACTCCAGAATGCCGTAAAACAACAACTGTTGGAATAAAAGTGTTGGTGAGATTCAGAGACTCGTAAAGCACAAAACTAGCCTTGGAGGAGAAGGTAGGGAAGAAGTAAGAGGAAGGATTTAATATACTTCTTCTAAAATAACAGCTTAGATTGCCTATAAACTCAATGGAAAGAAGCCAGAATATCTCTGAAGACCAGTAGCAGTTTCCGTAAAACAACCACTGCTCTCCTCCACTGACTGTCCAGGGAACTGGTACAAACAAGTAGAACATATAGAGAATTACGACCCAGTATTTCCTATCCCCATCCTGAGCAATAAGCTCCTGAGGACAAAGCTATCTCTTTCTAAAAGGTGGCAGAGGTGACATCAGTTGCCCCTCCATGACCTCACACTTTCAACAAAGCTGAACACAAATGCAGGCAGCATGGGACGGGCTTCAACAAGTACCAGGACTGGACCCCAACTACCACAGCAATGTGGTCCCCTCTCCTCTGAGCATCCATTTAACATATAGTATGACTAGAAAAAGACTCTTATTCAGGAAAGGGTAGCAAAAATAAATTCAATCTGAAGTCCTATCAGTATTTTTACAGCTGTTTACTCTAAGAAACTAAAACTGGGAGATTTTTTTCATATAAATCTAAGAAGGTATCTAGGTGGTTTTACAGCTGTTTGCTCTGTTAGAAATAAAAACTGTTTAGTCACATAAATACACAAAGAAAGCCAGCTACGACACTGAAGGCAGATGTCTCAGCAGTATAATGTGGACTACCTTTGTCAGTACATTTGGAACAGTGTGTTTTGTTTTCACCCTTTGTAAGTGTGCAAGCAAGTGAAAAATCCATCTGGATAGAGAAAATTCAGGATCTATTGCATAGACACATAAACCAGAAACAGATTTTCTTAAGTGACAGAATTTGGCAACTTTCATATTCTTTCCCAAAACACTATAAAATGTTGATAACTCAATAGGGGGATGAATCAGAAATAGGATACTGACCCATACCTTGAATCTGTCAAGTGCTGATGCTACTAAAATATTTCAGATTTCAGTGTTGTAAATTACCATGTACCCTAAATATTGTTGTAGTCAGAAAAAATTGCTGTAGAGCTTAATATTGGGATAGGTGTGGGATTTAAAAAAGGATTTTGTGTTCAAACAGGAAGTTATTTTGCTCTCACAACAGAACTGGTATCTCAACACCTCTAGAAGTTATTGGCATGGCAGCTCTTTACTCTTGACCCCTGTTACTCAAGTAAGATCAAAGGATATGTCCTTTAGGTTGGGAGGGACCTCCGGAGTTGTCTAGCCCAGCCTCCGGTTCAAAGCTGGATCAGGTCTGAGGTCAGCCTGGGCTGCTCAGGGCTTTGTTCAGCTGAGGCTTGAAAATCTCCAAAGATGGAGACTGCACAGCCTCTCTGGCAGGCCGTCCCACCACTCCACTGTCCTTAAGGGGGGGGGAATATTTTTCCTTATATCAAGTCTGAACCTCTCTTGTTTTACCTTAATCCCATTTTCTCTCATCCTCCCACCATGCACCACTGGGAAGAGCCTGCCTCTGTCTTCTCTTCCGTGTAGGTACAGGAAGACTGCTGTTATATCTCCTGAAGAGGTCTCTTTTGGGGGCTGAACAAGCCCAGGTGCCTCAGCCCCTCCTCACAAAACAGGTCATTCAGCCCTGTTTCCATTTGGGTTCTCCTCCGCTGAATTCGCTGTGGTTTATGGATGTTTTGTTCTGGAGGCCAAACGCTGGATGCAATGTGGTCTAACAAGTGCTGAGTAGAGGGCGATGATCACTTCCTTCCATCTACTGGCTCTGTCCTGTTCACACAGCCCAGCTGCTGTTGGCACCATTGCTGCCAGGGGTGGGCCATGCTCAACTTGCTGCTCACCAGGACCCTCTATGGCAGAGCTTCTCCTCACCAGTCAGCATCCTCCTTCCCAGGGGCAGGACTTCTCATCTCTCTCTACTGAATTTCACAAGGTTCCCATTGTCTCATTCCATCTGGAAAATAGGTAAATAGCCCTTCTTCACAGTATTTTGTGCAGTCCAGTTTTGGTCCTAGTCGCAGCTCAAGAGGTAAACTTGTTATCCCTGGTATTTAGCCAGCTGTAAGACTTGTTTTATTTAAATAAACCTCAGTATAGCTATCTCAGAAAACGCAGACACTATATAGGTGCAGGTAAATAGCACTTCTGGTGAAGCAGAAAGTTACTCCCTGAATAAAAAGTGTGATGTTTTAAAGGCTGCGCTGTGGAGCGCGAGATTAGTCACTTGCCAAGATAATAGGTCTGATTCTCCATGGTGCTGCTTCAGCTGCACTTCTTCCTGTGCATATCCATTGTAACATCGCTTAAAACTGAAGTCATACACCGGTGAATCAGGCCTGGAAAGTTTGAGAAAATAAGAAATGGAGGTGTGGTGGGAGGTTAATTTCCCTCCTACAATATTTCACAACAGTGAAAGCAAAAAAACTACCTTTTTTATATTGAAAGAAATGTAATTTAGCTCTCAACTCACCACACAAAGTAGAACTGCTATGGTTCAGCAGCTGCTTGTAAAAAGTCCCTGGTTTGTAGCACAGAATTTTTTCTTCTGACTTGTTTCCAATGACAATTATCATTGTCTGTATAGTCTATTAAAATATTGGAAAATGCATTGATGAAATATGCAAAGAGGAAAAATAAGAGCAGAAAAACAGGAAAAATAATATTCAATGAAAGCATACACTTCAAAGCATTGAGAATTAAAAAATTCAGATCCAGAGCTTGCTGAATGTCTGTACAGTATAGAAGAATTCATCTTATCCTTCCAAAACTGATGTGACAGCAATGCTATTTGAGAAGCTGGGATATAGTTCTAAGAGTTGCAGTTCTATGGAATGATGAATAAGATCTCATCTATTTCCTTTAAAAGTAGTAAGCTGAGGGTTTTTTAATTATACTGAAGAAAAAAATGTATTTAAAGCAAGCTTTTAGCTTACTTTCATCTCATTATTTTTCTGTCTTAAGCCTGTCCTTTGTGATCAGTATATGACGATGTGATAGTAAATAGCTTACATTAAAGGTAGAAGTTTCTAGCAAACTGTCTATATATGCTAATCTATGGAGAACATGATGGACTACTGAAGAGCTTCTCTTGGTTTCCAAATACATCAAATGAAGTTCATGATCAGAAGACTATTATTTTTTGCTTTTTAGTTCAGAAGAAATGGGTTTAGATGTTAGCAGACGCATTTGGTATTATGTAAGGAATTATAACTTCTCTACATTTTCAGAACATCATGCTCAATAATACCCTAAACTAGTACTAATTTCTCTGCTGCATTGTCAAGTTATCCCATCTTAGTAACAAAACACAGTATGAAACTGGTGAAAAAAGCTGCATAATAGTTTGATTACTGTATAATTGAGTTTCCCAAATCTGCCCTCAGAAGCTAAAGCACAGCTCTATCTAATTTGCAAGAGCAAGAGAGAGACATACATATCTGAACAAAAATCAGCACTTACTGTTTAATTCCTTCTCAAATCTGCTTAATACATTAACATCATTATTCTATTACTGTATTATTACTCTTTGCTGGGCCAATGTTCCCTGACACAACCTTTCCCTAAAGGATTTAGCTTTCCTAGCATAAAAAGGAGTCCAGGCTCAAGATGTAGCTTTGATCTTTGTTTTATTTCTGTGTTTTCCAAGAGAAAATGTGACTGTGGTAGCAATACCAGCAGCAAAAGGGTGAACTGTTTGTGATTTGCCTTCCAGCAGTAAAGCAAACCTATTCTTTTTGTTATGTCGCTAGCAGTCAAATTTATCATCATTATCACAGAATCACAGAATATTAGGAG
>NW_010159206.1:0-28185 GCF_000695765.1 Mesitornis unicolor
GACCTAGTTTAAGTGATCCTGCTCTGGCAGGATCACCTTGTCAGAAAAGGAGATAAGGTTAGTCAAGCAGGACCTGCCCTTCCTGAACCCATGCTGACTGGGCTTGATCACTTGGTTGTCCTGCATGTGTCGTGTGATGGCACTCAGGATGATTTGTTCCATCACCTTCCCTGGCACCCAGGTCAGACTGACAGGTCTGTAGTTCCCCAGGTCTTCCTTTCAGCCTTTCTTGTAGGTGGGCGTCACCTTTGCAAGCCTCCAGTCGACTGGGACCTCCCCAGTCAGCCAGGACTGCTGATAAATGATGGCAAGTGGCTTTGGGAGCACCTCTGAAATGACGGAGAGTGGCTTAGCGAGCTCTTCTGCCTGCTCCCTCAGGACCCTGGGGTGGATCCCACCTGGCCCCATAGACTTGTGTATGTCTAAGTGGTGTAGTGTTACGTTCAGTTATGCATTTCTCTGACACTGCTAAAATTCATGTGCTTCTTTCTCTTCCGACTTCTGTAATACTAATTCATAAAAAGCTTATTTAAAGTATGAATGGGGCAACACTCCTACGCCTGGACACGTTCCTGTGTGACCTGGTCTAGGTGATTCTGCTCTGGCAGGGGGGTTGGACTGGATGATCTTTCAAGGTCCCTTCCAGCTCCTAATATTATGCGATTCTGTGGTTTGCACATAGGCTATGGGGGTACTGCAGGGAAAGCAGGGGTTGCTTTTCAAGGTGTCTCAGAATTGGTGGTTTAAGGTTTGTAGTACTCCCTGAGTGCATCTTGTGTGCTATATTAGTCTGAAAACTTTTATTCACTAGCCAGGATTTAAGAGTGAATGAATGTTTACTTAAAAACCTAGATTGAAAATACTGAAGTCATGCAAAAAAAAGTTACAGTATCAAAATTTTAAAAATTATTAAAATTATACTCTACAATAAATATGCTTTGCAGCATCTCAGCCAAATTCTGCCTTTCTTATGGAAGAAACTGGAATAATTTTTAATTACAGGGTTTCTTTGTTGAAGGTCAGCTGCCTTTTCCTTTCTACCTGACCAAGAGAATTAAAAGGGAGAAGACAAATGCTATCCTTTTTTCTGTGGCATTCCAAACTGGACATACTTTGCTTTTTGGTTTTAGTAATGAAAACTTATATTTCTTCTGCTGTGTTGGATACTTTTGATACCAGATGTGATGAAGGGGTTTTCTTCCTTACCCTCAAAGTTTAATATTTCTACTATATGTGTTAAGTAGTACAGCCTCTTCCCCGGGTGATACTGTAATTATGAGGTAGTTTAGTCCTTTTAACGGAACAGTTTCTAATTTAAGTTATTTTCCAAAGGGAAAAACTTCTCAGATTTTTGATATTTTCTTGTCTCTTTTGCATTTCTAGTCAACAAGGACACTAGTTATGACGAGTATGTGTTCTGAGTAAGTATTAAAATTTTTGACTCTTTAGTCAGCACACCATTTAAACTTGAACAGTTAAACACCATTTAAACTTACAATCTTTTTATGCCTATACAAAATGAAAATTATCTTTTGGATGTATGTTAAAATGCTTGATTTCATTCTGTATTCTAGAAACACATACATACATGTATATTTTGTTGCTGTCTACAGTATGTGTGCATGTTTGTGTTGCTGTGGTGCAAACTGAAGTAGTTCCATAGGTCAACTCAACAGGGCTTCAGAGCAATAAAACTAAAAATCTTAAGCAAGTTTTGAATTTTTCTGAAGAAAGTGTAGAAAGTAGTTTTAGGTAGTAAATGGTTCAGAGTTTCAGCCCAAGACTTAGCATTTTCCCCGTACATTTTAATTTTCTCATTTTTAAAAGTCAGATTCTGAAACATCAGTTTAAAATGTTTTCTTTCATACAAATAGTTGCTGAAGAAATACTGGCTGTAGCCTTTTAGCCACTTAGTTTCAAAACATTATAAGCAGCTGCCACTACATATTTTGGGGGAGAGTTGATAATTTTCTGGCATGCTCTTATCGTTCTCTTGAAAGTCTTACAGAATAAAAAACATCCAACAAAAACACAATTCCTTATTTTATACTACACTTGCTTACAGTTTTTTTGAATTCTTTTTCAAAACTCAAGATAATTCTACTACTCACAAATCTGCTTCAAGTAATTAAATCTTGACAGTTACATAGATATAAGAAACAGTACTTAGTGACTGTCCTTGTAGAAGGTCTTTGCAAATGGTTGTCACTAGCTATTAACAAGTGTACTAATAATATATGTCAGAAACGTAAAATGGAATTAACACTTTTCTTGTATTTAATGCGAGTGGATGCTAGTAACACCGAGACTATAAAATGCACTTTGTAAGTCATGCAATACAGGATCATTATGGGGGAGGTAAAGATAACAGCTATAGTGCAGATAGCAGTAGTGGAAAACAGGCTGTGATCTGTCTAAAAGAAGAGAACAAATCCTGGCTGAGCTGGAGAATATGTTCTTGTGTTGAAAGAGGTCATTAATATCTTATTTCTTTTATGTTGCTTGTATGTTGAACCAATTACTCTTTCATTAAATAAAAATGCCTGGTTGATGACAATTGCATTTCTTCAGAACTTCATCAAGATTGGTTCATGGTTTTGGTTGTCTACAGTTGTAGGCATTCATCACCTGTAAATGGGTGAAAGGAAAGGGACTGCTTCTAAAAGAGGTGAAGAGCAGTAAATAGTCCTCCGAAGCATACAACTCAGTGGCCGAAAGCCAGATCTTCTATCCATTAGCTACAGCCTCAAAAGTGGTTCATGAGAATTTAAATTTAGAGATCATGAGTTCAGTGTTTTTATGGCACTGAGTTTTGAGATTATATTAAATGCTGCTCACTGATTCACAGCCAGTAGCTACCTGTTTTTCTGAATCACCAGTTCATTGAAATTTTGCTGTAAATTTGCATCTGGAAGTTTTGCAGCTGACTGAAGTATAAACTATTGAGTTTTCACTGTAACTTATAAGGTATCTTAGATTCAGTTCTTGGACAACAGGAATTTTTTCTGTCACAGTGAGGAATTTTGTGTAGACACAAGAAAGAAAAAAAGCCTCAGGTAAAGCATGGAAATGCATCCTCTGAGCATGCAGTCTAGTCAGGGCCAACCCCTATGTATTTCAGTATTACAGAAACATTCCCTTGTAGGCTGTCAAGATAAAACTCATCAAATGAAAAGGGAATAGTAAATATTCCAGTAACATTCAAGGCAATGTAGCCAAACCAGAATTCACATTAACCAGTGTCTGGAGTAAGGCAGTTTAGTCAGTGGTTTGATTTTTTTCTTAATATTTTTAAGTGCCTTCTCATAAAATACCAGCTTTTGACTTAAGTGTCTTAAGAGTTCTGTGTCTAAATGTTTACATTTCCTGGTAAATACTTTTTTGATAGTACTACAAAAGCAGCCAAGAATGAGGCTCTGTTGTACCAGGCGTTATGCAAAACCAGTATGTTAGATAATTCTTGTCTCAAAACCTTCTATTTAAACATATAAGATAAATGTGGGAGGCAAAAGAGCTTTGATGTGCAAGTAGATATAACTGTGTGATGACAGGAGAGGGTCTGTTTTGGACTTTGTGGGAGGGCTAATGAATTTAGGGCTAGCAAATGGATGGGGGCTCAGTGAGAAAAGGATAAGAAATTATTAGTAAGGAAAGAAATGAGTTTGAGTTACTTTGTATTGTGTGTATATGCTTTTATACTTCTGCATATCCATTCAACTTTGTATAGGTTTTTTCCTTTTCTTCTTCTTAGGAAACAAAATACAGTAATTCAGGTGGTGAATAAACTTGGAGACTTTTTGTTCTCAGCTGATGTATGTGAAACAACAAGTCATGTAGTTACAGGGAGTCCTCGTCGTACCTTGAATGTTTTGCTGGGAATTGCTCGTGGGTGTTGGATCGTTTCTTATGAATGGGTAAGAAATACTTGATAATTTTACTACAGAATAAATCATACAAATATTTTGTATAGCTGAAATATCAACCATATAACAATGCTATGTACAGTAGTAGTACAGTGTTCAGCTATTCATGTTTACGTAGAGTTGGCTCAATTAGAGGAAATTTGTGTCGTAAAGTTCTGTCATCAATAATTAGAGTCTTTCAGTCCTTAATCTAACCAAAATATTCCTGTATTGTACTTCAGTATGTATTTTAGAAATGCCTGAAGTTTTATCTCAAGGATGAGAAACTCATGTCACATGCATTATTTTAGGGCAGATTAAAGGTTAAACAAACCATTTTTGCCTAACTTTAGCCAAGTCACATTATTCAGATTGAATTTTTCGTGTATTCCGTTAATATATTTGAACTGTGTTCTGAGACATGTATTGTGTTTAGGACTGTTAAAATGAAGGGGAATTATTAGATATTTTGCTCTGTAGTGGGAAAATTGTAAAACAGAAAAAAAAATAAGGAAGTCTATTTGTAGATGAGTAGTTTGGAGACTATAATTTACAGAAATGGTTCCTAGACATCTAGATTAAATAATCACTTTATATTCTCAGAATTTCTTGTGGACTACCACAAAAATTTACCAGAGTGTTACTGTCAAGACAAGATAATCACGAATTGCTGTACTGGGTCTAGCTGAGATGTAGTTAATTTTCTTCATTGTAGCCTGTATGGTGCTTTGTTTTAAACTAGTGACCAAAGTGGTGTTGATAACTCACCCGTGTTTTAGCTATTGCTGAACAGTGCTTACACAGCATCGAGGTGTTCTCTGTTTCTCAGTCAGCTCCCCCTGTGAGTAGGCTGGTGGTGCACAAGGAGGTGTGAGGGGACACAGCCAGGACAGCTGACCCCAGCTGACCAAAGAGATTTTCCGCACTGTATGACTTCATGCTCAGATATAAAACTAGGTAGGAGGTTTTCCAGAGCAGCCACTGCCTGAAGACTGTCTGGGCATCCATCTGCTGGTGGGAATTATTAGTTTTATCTCCCTTAGTTTGTTGGGTTTTTTAAAACTTTTTCTTTTCCCTTCACCTATTAATTGTCTTTATCTTCTACAAGGCTTGGGGATTTTTGCTTGCTTTTGCCCATCCAATTCTCTCCTCCATCCTGCTGGAGAAAGGAGTGAGCAGTGACTGCATGGGGAGCTTACCTATGAGCCCAGGGTTAAACCACCTCAATTGCTCACTGTTATAATAGACATTAACTACTCAATCTGCCATTGCAGATGGCACTTTTTCAGCTTTACTCATGTCTCCAGAGCTGTAAAACATAGCTGTTGGAATTTATATGGAAAATAGCTGTTCATCTTCAACAGAAAGGGGTTATAGAATAACTTAATTTTTTGTTTCCTTCTTTAAATAAATACTTTAAAATTTAAGTTTTGGGAATGAATAAAAAACCCCAAAACTACCATTGACTTTTTGCTTTAAAGATGTCTGGCACTTACCAGTATGAAACTTGTCCTACGTGATATACAGGTAGTTACCTGAACAAGCTGTTACGGTAGACTTTCCAAAGTTCTTGGTGATTAATTCCCCTTGAAATAAATGGATTTGCATTTTTGGTCACCTCAATGGTCAAGCACTGTACCTTTGTGACAAAAAAGCCCAATAGCATCATTGGTTGTATTAAGAACAACATATTTGAAGAAAGGGGTTTGAACTAGACAGTCTCTGGAGGTCCATTTTGACCTCAACTGTTCTGTGATTCTATGTTACTATGAATGAAATACATTGAAATATCTGTCCCGCACCTTTGTATGGAGTTTTATACATTTACAATGTATCTGCTATAAGTTACTTTTTCATAACATGGAAGTCAAACCTGAAAACTGTATATTTCCTTGAGAAAAAAATTTCAAATAACTACTAAGATAACTAAAAATGGAGATAGCTGCTGCAAAAATCCAGTGAAGTACTTTCCTATCTTTGTACGTAAGGCAGTATTTGAATAATTGGTATTCTGGCAATTGCTGTCCTAGAATTTCATTTCTTGTTTTATGCACTGCAATTTATGAACCAGTCCATGGTGAAAACATTAACACATGCTCTTCACTAGACCGGTATTGACTAGTAGCAATGCCAAATTTTCTCCTGCTCTTACGGGGTACATTTTAGACTCATCACAGGATGATCTTTATCTTACTTAACCATCATGAGGAATTCCGTAGAAAATTAGTCAGGAGAATTTCATTTAAGCAAAATCATGTTTTTCTTTTATTAATGCTAAAATACTGAATCCTTTAATGTCTTTCTATACTATATGCAATCCTGCCATAAGTACTATAACTGATAAAATTCTTCAAATTGGATACTTAAAATAATAGTCTATTTGGATAAATCTTTAGTACTTTCTAAACAAGGCATTAATTTTGAGCAGTGATGATTGTCTTTTGGAAGATGTCAGCTGCTTAAAATGTTGAGAAACATTTTTTTACCATTGCCTTTTGATATGTAACATGGGGAACGAACTTAGGCTGCAGTATTTTTTTCTCTTCTGAGAAAAAAATTAAAAGATGAATGACACAGAAATGTAATATTTATCATTAGGTATTTAATCTTCATTGCAGTCCCTTTTCATGTATCTCAAGGTGACTACTCAAGTACAAATACTGTATGATCATTCAGTGTGCTAGCTGGATGAGTAAGAGGCCTTATATAATGATTAGTCAAACAGGATGTTTTCAAACCCTTGAGAATTTGATGTTTGACATAAATTTCCCTATATAGTCCAAATAAAAGAACATAGCTGATATGATATGCAAAGGAAAACTTCTCACCAAGTCTCACCTTATAGCTGTATCACCTACAGGATGTTTGTTGGAGCTCCAAGCCTGCTACTAAAAAAAATAGATAAAGTAGTCCATACTTGAGGACAAAGTTATAGAAGATTTTCATCAACATGAGTGTGGAGTCCAAAGTGAAAAGGAAATATTCTTTAAGACTGTAAGAGTTCCACAGTAAAACCATGCTTTTCCCACTCTCCTCTTCCCTATTTCCTCCTTCTTTGTGTTCTCCAGGACTGTTCTAGCATCCAATGCATACTTAATATCTCAATGGTATAAGCTGCGTTGTCCTAACTTCCAATATTCCTGTAACCAGCACCCATGCTTGATCTGTACTGCTTTATATCATTACATTTTAAGTTAAATCTTCTTTTGTATTGCGTATTCGAGAACTTCTAGTTAGCTCTTCCTTCTCAGTATAAACATTTTTATATTCTGAAGTATTTCAGCTTTTCTTAGTCCTTTTCCACATTAGTGACTTAACAAGAAGTTAAACAAGTAGTTTACTCAAGAATAATATTGCAAATCATAACTTGTTTTTGTCTTACATGAATCTGAAGCTTTTTTAGTGTTGCTCTAAAAATATACTGGTTGTATATTTGTCTCTGCCAAAGTCAGAAGCACACTTTCGGTGACATAGAATGGAGAGGTGTTGCCTTTGTGTTCATGACAACTCAAAGGTTTAGTGAGTGGTGACCTAATTTACTGCAGGACCTGTTGATGAACTCTGTATCTAAATTTCTTTTTATCTAAGGAAATAGATATGATGCCTTTGTACTCAATTCCAGTGGCATGGTAGACAAGCATTAATCCATCTTTTGTTAAGATAAACAAAATTAGTTTCTAAACAAAATTCTGTAAATAATACTACAAGGATTGATGGATGCTGTTACTGAAGAATTGGCCTGGAAAACAAAATGGGATTACTTAATCATAACTAATCTTTTGGGTTTATGTTTTAATCTGTTTGGGTTGTTTGCTAGTTACTCTTGGTAGAAACATCGTTTTGGTACTGTAAGGACATGATGTGCATATTATACATGGCACATCTGTTCCTGCTCAAGAAATGAAGAAATTATTTTCTGTGTAGAAATTATTTTCATGCAGCATGTCTCTAAGAATTATATTAGAAGTTACAATTTTCTTGGTTCAGTTGAAGTCAATTTATCCTGTGATTAGAAGAGAAATTACTAACAAACTTCTTTTATTTGCAATAAATATATACAGCTGTAAGTATAAAGCTATGGATTTCAATATTCTTACTGTAAATTGTAAAAAGTAATTGTAAAAAATATACACAGGTAGCATCTTAATATTTATAACTTAAAATAGTAAGTTGCAGTTTTAGCTGTGTGTTTTTAAGAAGTCACTATACTTTTCTTGACTAAACACAGCAATACATTATTACGTTTTGAATATTTTTAAAGGTCATTGATTTATTAATGTGCTTAACTTTTATTTTTAGGTTTGGTATGATATAATGATAATAGAAATTATTTTCTCTTTTTGTACTGCTGTTGCATTTTCACATATTTGGTTGTGTGTTTTCTAAAAGTAAACGTAATATTCTTTGGATTTATGTAATAAAGTTCAACACTAAGTTTGAAGATACGCTGCTTTTCATTATCAACAAAAAATCACTGTTCACTTCCAGTAATGCAAAATTGGACATCTTCCTCCGAAAGTAAAACACTACTTGCCGCTTCATGCAAAGCACCAGCTTTTGTAGCAGTTCATATTAGAGGTTGCTGAAAGTGATCAAACATAAGCTACTTTGAACTAAAAACTATAGAACTTGGTTTTGAAAACAGATTACTTTCTAAATTCAGTTTGCAATTTGCTGCTTGTAGCAGAAGATTTGGGGCAAAAGTGCCCTTTACAGAAAGTTATTTTCCTAGATACAATTAGACCATTTTGTAAGACTTACATAACTAGTTTAGAATTAGTCTATTCAACGTAAACTCTTGTTTAGTTAGTGAGCTGTAAAATAGTAAAGGATAACTTTATCACGCTTGATATGTATTATGCCAATTTTTGTCAAAGGGGAGCATCTCATAGCACTGCTTCCCAAAGTTTCTGAGGTGTAAAGTTTTATAATTTAATTTAAAACTAATAATATGTGGATTTGTATGGCATCTTCTTCCAAAAGAATGAAAAATAATACAGAATATTTCAGTTAATTGTGAATCAAGCATGGGAATAATTTCACGCACTGATGAAATTCAGCTTCTTCTGAGGTGAATAATAACAGTTTTATGGTGCATGGCTGCGCTAACAATATGAAACAGACATCATTTATTTGAAATGGCTAGAGAACTGTTTAGGAAAACTGTGACTTCGAGAGGTAGAATTATCCTAAGCACAGTGTACTTTCTAATAAATTCCATATATCCCATTTTGCGGGTATATGTACGCTTGTTGTTCACTTAATTCTACTTGTTGCTATAGGAGCAGCACGGTATTGGAGGATTGCTGTGATATTTAAGGTTGAACGTATGAATCGTGCTGTCTCTCACTAGTGGGTAACAATGCTTTTTTTTACTTATATTTAAGGCTTGCCAAATGGCAGCTACAGCAAGGATGTTGCAAAGCTCAAATATCTGTAAAAGGGGAAAGCTGTTGAATTGTGTGGCAGTGGACAACCTCAGCAAAGAACTTACCAGCCTTCTACCTATAGAAGAATCTTTATGGCTCAGCTCACACTGATGAAGCCAATAAGGAAAATAAACTCTTCCATCAGAGTGTGCTTCAAAATTTAGACTATAAAAATCAGTAGGAAAACGCCCTTTATGCAACTCAAGGGCAGAGCCATAGTAGGAACTTCAATCTTTTTCATTTTCCCCATAAAGTTGACACTTTTACCACTTGAGGAATAGTCTCTGAACACTCTTTATGAAGCTTTTAATAGTATAGTTGACCAGGTGCATCTTATAAAGATAAATTGATTTGAAGAATGCTTTAGAAAATCAACCCATTTTGTGATGGCCCTGATAGGATCAGAGAGCTGAAAGTTGTCCAACGTGTCAGGATTGCTAGTGTCCAAGGAACACGTCCATCCAGCGTTTCAGTGCTCAGTTGAATATGAATGATCATGCGTTTTCCAGGCAGTCAGTACACTGCACTCTTAGCAACCTTTTTTGTGATCTAGAATGTGCACTTGACAGAGGAGAATACTGAAGAGAATTAAACTGAGCTTTTCTTCTTTGCAGGCTGATTCATGTGTGTGATGTGGATTATGTACAATAGTTTTATAGTCCCAGTCGTAGGGGTTGATACTGGTCCAATATTGTTCAACATCTTCATTTATGATCTGCATGAACAGAACTGATATAGCATGACTTCCCTTTTCAAATCTTTGCTCTAGTTTTATGTATTGTAATGCAAAAAGTTGACTCTTCTAATATCCTCACAAGGTTTAGAAATTTAACTAGCTATGTACAGAAATAGGACTTTGGTATTTCAGTGGGGATTTTTTCAGCTGTAACCTTTCTGATTGCCTGATTTTTCAGAGGGTCATTTGGTTTGGGTAAATGAACATCAAACCAGCTATTGTAACTGCACTGTTACATCTAATTGCACATTCAAAGAGTTTGCCGTTTTAGAAATTCTAAGAGTTCTGCTTACCACTTAATTTACTTTAGGTTCTGTGGTCTTTGGAATCGGGCCATTGGATCTCAGAGGAACCATATGAGCTTTCATCCAGCTTCCCTGCAGCTCCTGTAAGTTTAATGGCCCTTCAAGTTTGTGAACTTTCTTTTGTTTTGCTGGAAAATTATTTGGCCTTTAAATAGATTTTGTGAACAAGAAGGCCTACTAGAAAAAAATTGTTTTTGAAGCAAATACTTCAAGGAGTTATTTTCTCCTTTGCACACTGCTTTTTGAAGTATGTGCAAAAACTTTGTTATACGTGGAAAATGGAAAAAAAAAATTACCAGTTCACTAGCTTCTTATTTATGTATAAATGTCCTTTATTTCTGGCATATTTAACTTCTCTCTGTGCTTGCATATAGACTGGAAAGGCATGTTATCGCCTAATGGACAGATTTGTCAGGTCATGGACTCAGTATTTTCAGTCCAGAAATGACTTTGGCAAGGGAAAATTACTGTGGGCTTTGAAAACTACTGACTAGGTAAAATGAAGCATTTTTCCTGCCTTTAGTGATCATTCTCAAGTGCAAAAGTGTGTATGGGGGAGGGGGCATGGCGTATCTGATCCAAGTGTATCTGCACTCCATAGGTTGTAATTAATTAAACAGTAATTGTATTTTGGTTTTAAAACAAGTAGAATTCTAGCACGTTACTAGGCAACCACTAATAGTTTTGCCAAAAAGGTTTCACAATTTCTCTTCTATTGTAGCAGTTAGATAAACATATCCTTATCAGCTACTTGTTTCTCAGTTTCATATAGGCTTTGAAGAAAAATATTTAATAGTGTTTGAACTTTATTTTTACTGTCATTTTATTAACTGCTAAGAACTTATTTTTAGCGTTCTTTCTAAATCTGTAATTTATGTAAATTTACGTGTTCAAGATTAAGACTTTATTTCATGATTATAAGTTGTATGTTCTTAAAGTGTACAGAAACTGTAGCAGTTATTCTGAAATAAGCCCAAAGGAATTAATTATCCATTATAATGTGGTATTTTTTCTAAAAAGAGGAATTAGTTGAGGGGTTTTTTTATATAGCAAATACATTAAGAATGGCAAAAACTAATGTGAAAAATAGGAAGCATGTACTTTTATTTTTCCTTTTTCTGTATTTGTATGAGAAAAGAACACACTACTTCAGATTAAGCTGTTTTGAGTTTTCTGTTTCTTCTCAGACAACCTTGGTTATTAAAGAAGTATGTTATCAGTAACAATTTACATAGCATTCTTTGGAAGTGACTCCTGCTGGGGTTGTTTTTCAGATTCTGTTTACGGTTTTTATTTCCAAAGCAGAATTAAGGAAGGCTTGAGAGATGGTGAGAAGATAAAACTGAGGGAGGTTATGGTTGTGCTGAGAACCTGAATCACTTCACAAAGTCAGAGTCCAAGGCGATATTTCCATCACCTTTCCAACTATTCCCTTCTTCAGTCACTGTGCTTTCTTATTGTAATAGATATCTTATTTTTAAAGACATGGTTATTATTTGAGCATGAATGGTGTTTATATTCCCTTTCTTTTCTTGTTATTTCTTTAGTGCTTCCTAAGAAGTATTTAGTGAAAATGGAAGTGGATTCTACTTTTATATACTGTTTATTTGATTATGGGAAGGAATTAAAAGAAAGAGGTTATCTTGCTGTTATGTTTTAATTGTTTGTACCAACTTCAAAGCAGCTGATGCAGCCTTCTTTTTCCTATTATTGCATTCCTTCTGGAATGTCCTCCTTTCACTTCACTTTGGTGTTTGCAGTTTAAGCCATGCAATCTCATTTAGATAAAATGTTATTTAAAAACATATTCACTCTAAAATTTTACATGTGTTGATAAATTACTCCATTACACTTTGATCGCTTTCCTAAAATAGTCACAAAAAAGCCTTAAGCTTTATAAAAACATTTTCCCAGCAAATCAAAACTAGCCATGCAGTATTTAATTATTCTTTTCATATAGTGTTTTCTTACAAAAATAATGTAGGTTAATGTCAACCAGAAGTTAGCGTTAGCACTGTTTTCCTCTGCCAGGTTGAAAATTCATACTGTTCCAGATTCCATCATGGCTTTTAAGAAGTATTGAGAGTATTTTCTTTAGTTGTCTGATTTAATGCAGTGAAGCAGGACATACAGTATCTAGACTCAGCATTTCTATTAAATTTCACAGAATCTTAAAATATTTAAATTATAAAAGAGCTGTTGCCTAGTTCAACACTCCGCTCCAAGGGACTTGGTCAGTCCACTCTTGTGGTAATAAATGAATAAATTAAAAAGAAAATTCAATTGTCTAAGTGGAAATTCCCCAATTCCAACTTGTGTTTGCTGCCTTTAATCCCTGTCTCTTGTCCCATTGTGGTGCACCTCCAAGGATGGTCTGGATCTGTCTTTGTGTCCTCGATCAAGGAATTGTAGACAGCAGTAAAGGCTCCCCTTCTCCTTCTTGTCTCCAGGCTGAAAAAGGCCAGCTCTCTTGGCTTCTTTTGTCATGCCGTGTGCTTCTTGGCATGTCTAGCTCCTTTACTAGCTTGGTGGTCATCTGCTAGACTTGCTTTTTAAGACTTTTCTTAGAAATTCATGAAAGCAGTTTTGTGAAGTATATTGTTTGTTTGTTTTGGATATGTATAGTCTTACAAGTTTGCTAGGAGAAACAATAAAATATTAGTGATATTATTTTATGCAGCTCTTCAGATGATGACTGTTAATGTACATTTGTTAGGTTTACGTAAAATCAGAGCATAAAGTAATAGAAGTATTTTTCATCTCTGCTACCCTTTAGTAATGCTGACACGTTTTCCGTGAAGAAGAATGATGATGGTGTGAGTCGTGGGGTACTCTGACAGCAGCTTTAATGACTGTCAGTATAAAATGAGTTTTCTTCCATCTTTCTCAAAATCATGTACGGTTTTTATGATACAATACCTTTTGTTAAGTAAGCCTCCAGAAATGTTGTGTTTGGGGGTTTTGTTTTGGTTTGGTATGAGATATGTTCTTGTAACTAATTCAGTCATCTGCTGAAATTAAAATTTTACAGAAGTATTACTTTAAGGCAAAGACTAAGCATGAGAATTAAAACCTAAAGTTAATTTGGGGAAAAATACCCACAAAATTATTTTGTGTGATTTATAAAGAAATATCTTCTCAGTCTGAAATGCAGTGTACAGAACACAATTTTAAAGCATATAGTAATTTAAAAAGGCAAAAACCACCCAGTAGAGTAATTTATTCACATTGTGTCATACATTGAGGGCCTACGTACGGAGAAATTCTAGGGAGATGTCCTAACCTTACTGGAAAAAAACAACAGTATGACCTTAGATAACTTTCAGATTTTTCTTCCTATTTTAGAAATGTGTCTTAAGTCATGAGCATAGATTTAATTGTATCAAAAAACATGCATTATGTTTTTTCAGTTAGGTTATTTTTGCAAAATATATAGAGGTACTACAGCACCAGGTGATAACAGATTGTCATAGACAACCAGGCATCTGCTGTTAATGCCGTTGTCTCGGTTTATAAGATAATGATCAGTTATTTTACAGATAAATGATAAGGAAAGAAAAAAAGTGCAATCTTCATAAAAATATAAAGAAATACATACTATAGTGTAATTTGCAGGGATTTTTGTAACTTAAAGATAGTGACAGTAGTAAGTACAAGCTGTAAGAAATGGTGACTTTTGTACATGGTATTTCCCAAGAGTAAATGCAAAGTACTTAAATGCTGTTTGTCTTCTGTTAAACAATATAATACAGGCTATTGGAAAACATCCCTGAATAAGTGAAAGAAGTTGTTTAGGAGACTATGGGAGGAAAGAATGAATTCATCAACTACAATATTGAGCTAATTACATGACAGTATTTTTTTATGTACATAAAAGGCAAACATGAAACAGAGATAAATAGTTCTAGATCTAGTTAAGTGTTTTATATTAGAGTAATGATTGAACTTCAGTGATGAGGCAAAATGCGTATTTCTAAAACTATTTTAGGTATTTTTCACAGTTCCAGTTATTTGCTAACACATACATAACATAAATGATCAGTAAAACAGAGTCTTTAAGTTGTCTGACAGTTTTTTGGATGTTCTTTTCATTCAGTTGTTTGGCCAAATCACTGTTACATCAAGTTGATGCTTTAGACTTTGTGTCTGGTTGAATAATATGAGCTTTAGCTGATCACGGCTATTGCAATTCAGGAATTGTACTCAACTGATCCCTTCAGAACACTAGTACGTATTTTCTGGGCTTGAAAATGAGACAAGTTGCAGATGTGTGTATATATGTTCAGCAAATGAAGTCTTTGAAGACTATACAATACATAATTCACATAATGCAAAAGCATTTAGAAATCTGCTGGTCGAATCATCATAGTCGTGGCTTTGAGAGAGTATCCTGAGCCTTTCCAGTAGTACCACTTGATACCATTGAACTTGTTGTTGTTCTGTCGTAATGGATAATACATTCCGTTGAGGTTAGAAGGACCACATGCATCAAACCACCATCCTGCAAGACAGAAAACAAAGAAAAAAACATCAGCAGATGTTTTCACTCAACCAAGTTTTCACTCTTATGATTTGGAAGTGTCAGTATAAAATACATGCCTTAAACTCAGCAGGGCAATGCATTTATGTATTCAGTACGTATTCTTGAAGCTTATGTAGTACATATTAGTTTAAAATTGAGAAGGAAAGGTCTTCAATCAGGCTTAATTTATTATCAATATCAAACATTGACAATCTCAGGGCAGAATCTGACTTCAACTATAATGATGCTGAGTCTTTGTTTTTTGTCTACTCTTTGGTAAATTCCTGTTCTTCACAGATTTAAACTCCTTTCTTAATTGTTTTTAGAGAATTCAGTCATCTATTTCAGTTTGTTATGCAGATCAGTTCAAATCCTCTGTGCTGAAACTGAGTAAGAAAAAAGGGACTAAAAAGCAGCCCAAACTTATTTTGTGTCCTTTTAGTCCTGACCTGTTCATGGGTCATAAGGAAAATTTATTTTTATTAATAAGATAATATTTTTATACTTCTGTTATGATGGCGATAATGTTTGTGTTCTGTTTTCTAGGGCAGTAATCCAATTATCCTTTTGGATAAACTGAAACTATCTTTTGTCTTGCAACTTGTGCTACAGGGAAATAAAGTACTGCTTAAGAGATAACAGGAAGAGAAGTCAAATTTACAAAGCAGTTGTTTACATTTCAGAATGTGGAATTCTAGATTGACAAATTATATAAAGGTTTATGTAGTTCAAGATAAAATTACTGCCTAAAACACCAATAAATAGTGAACAATCAACAGAAAACTGTAGGTATCTCATATATGTGGTGTATCTTTGCCATGTCACAATTATATTGAAATATGGAATTAAATACTTGTACCCTTCTGTGACATGTACATTGTACAGCAGCTTTTCTTCGCCTCTGGATAGTTAGGGAAAGGGTTTGTGCCTATAGAATCAGGAGTCACTTCACTAACTAACTGAATGTCCAAAATAGTTTTGGTTTTTTTGTGGGGAGTTACATGTTTTGATCTCTGAATGTTACCTCATTTCTTGGAAGAGGGATCTGCTGTCTCTCTGATCAGTTCCAGAACTACAGACTGTCTTGAACCCCAGCTTCAGAGACTTTTTTCCTTCTAGTTTTAAGTTCTCTTGTTTTACTTTAACTAACCTTTGTTGAATGATAAAATATTTCATTTGGAGTCACTGCACTAGCATTTGTATTCTGTCTGTGAGTTTTGGACTTCAGCAATATTAAAAATTTACTAAGTCAAAATTATGATTATTTATCTCATAGACAAATTCATTGCCAATAAAAATAGGAAGACCGAGAAACGAAAAAACATTCCTACCTCCTGTTAGCATTTGTGAACATTTGCAAATACATTTGTCATTGTCTGCATCCTTTGTGCTAAAATCATTTCCTGGTTGGCTTATACTACTTATTTTGCCTGCTGTCCCAGTAAGTCCTTTAAGGTAGATCCTGTAGAAGTGAGGAATGGAAAAACAATTATTATGTGGATCTGCAAAATAACGATAGAATAGTTTGCAATAAATACCCTGTTCAAATAGTTGAGTTCTCTTATAGCCAATGTACTGCTGTAAGTTGTTTTGCTTGGTTTCATATGAGGAGAAATGGTCAACACAATACTCTGATGAACAGCCTCCACATTTGTAGAGATGACTGTTTTGTTCATGTCATATTAGAAGAAAATGAGAGCAGGTAGAAAATAACTCCTGGTATTTTTCGTATAGATCATGCATTTAATACTGTAAGTACATTGTGTGTAATAATTTTTTTAATCAAGTTCAAATGTTTAAACCAAAACTTTTTGTTTGCTATTTTGCTGATAGCACAACATGGCAATATAGCATTACAACTTTGCATCTATCCAAGATACTAGCATTACCTGGACTACTAATTACCAAATAGTAACTGATATTTTAGGAGTTTCTCAGTATTTCCCTTTCCACTTTCCTAATTGCTCTTCATTTTCACATCCTTCAGAGATTTATTAGTCTTAAATCATCACAGGTATTTAAGTTTCCTTCAATTCCCCAGCAAGGTAAGATTTCAGTGAGTCTGCTACTGTTTGGATCTGCTTACACAAGAGCAGTCTCAGTGTGGAGAGACACAGGGCACCAAAGTGGGGCAGCGATTACACAGCTATTATTGTGTCACCTTGAATTAGAAGGATTTGAACCCTCTGTTCCGACAGTATCTCTTTGATGGTTGCATTTCTGTAACAAATAGCTTATCTTTCTCAGAGCTGTTCTATTTGTTTAATGAAGAGATCGAACTCTTTTGAGGAGAACTAACTTGTCCTCAGATAGGTCTTCATCTTGTATGTAATTCTCTGTTTATGATAGAAGTTGTAGATATTCGTTTAGGTTTGAAAGGATCAGTTCAGTATAGATTTTCTCAAAAATCTCTTTCAAAATGTTACATACTCTGGTTTTTTTCTTAAGATGAGTTCAAAATTCTGTAAGCCAATTTCTAACATAAATAGTACTACTAAAGGTTCCAATTATAATGTATGAGCCTATGCTTGATTTTCAAATACCTTTTGAAGTCTTATGTAAGCAGGATATTATTCATTTATTATTATTCAATTTTTAAAAGTACAGCTTAGTAGAACAGAAGACAAGAGGCAGTGGATATAAATGGAAATAAAAGGTTCTGGCTGGGTATCAGGAAAACCTTTTTCACCATGAGAACAGACAAGCAGTGGAACAGGTTGTGCAGTTTCCACCTATGAAGCTTACCAAGACTCAGCTGCATAAAGCCCTGAGAAACCTGGTCTGGCCTTTTCTTTTTTTTTTTGTTTTGTTTTTTGAGATCAGGAAATTTGACTCAAATGAAGTCCATTCTGATCTCAATTTTTCTATGAATCTATGAAATTTCAGTTTTATGACCCAACTCATCTTTCCAGCATTCAGAATTTATTAATGTTTTAAATTAATGAAAGTTACTTCTTTAAACCTCTGCATTCTATGATGCATTCCATGTTGGGTGCATTTTAAAATAAAGTATCTGTTTACAGGCAACTATCTTAGTTTTCAATAACTATTTTTTAATATTGTAAATGGACAAGGGTAATGACCCATTTTGCAAAGGTTGCCTTTATAAGTATTTTAAAGCATTACTTTAAAAAAATCTCTGCTGTAGATTCTGACTGTTTCCAGCTGAAAAAATATTTGCTTTGGAGTTGAGACAACTGTATACTACTATGGCATTAAGATTTAACGTTTTGGAGGAGGAAGATATTGATAGTTTTGGATTGCTTTGCATATAATACTTGAGTTGATGTAACATCAGTTGTCTCAAGTGTCAGATCGACTTTGTTTACAAAAAATAGTTGCTAGAGATCTTGGAAAAATTAATCTAAATTTAGACAATTTTTCTGTCCAATCACCTAAAGTTCCAAGAATCCGTAAAATTCTCATAAAGAAACATTTCCTGGCCCATGTAGCAGGAAAGCTTCTGTTATACTGCAGAGTCTCTATTTTCTTCTGTAACTGAACAGTATCTACTGCATTTACAGAGAGACTGGAGAAAGAAGTATGAACTGCCCATATATTTTAGCTGTGGCTGATACAATTACAAAATGTATAACACTATGATACTATTTAAAATGTATGATACTATGATAATATTTATTTCTGTATAAAGTATTTCTTTCAAGTATATGTTATTTCCTATTTTAAACAAGTATGTAAGAAGAAATTATGAAGCTTTACATTCTGCCGAATGACAGAAGCATAAGTAATAGTTCCATTAATATCTGGTGTATAAATTGGCATGAGACCGGACATTTGCTGTTAGCTTCATTTTCACAGGTAGGAGTGTTATTCTTTGAGGATCCAAGCCAGTGTGGCATGGAAGGAGCAGGTTGCATTACCTCAGCGGGCTCCTCATGATGACAGAAGAGCTCCTCCTAGCCACTAACTTAAGTGGAAAATCTCCTTGCAGTATTATTCATCTTGGTCATCCACCATCCAGAAATGTATTTATTGCCTGGAATCAGGATTTGAAAGCAACTGCACACAGGTTCCTATTGCTCTGAAGACTGTGCATTGCCATCTGCTGTATTGGCTCATGTATCCTATCCTATACTATGGCATCTCTTAATCTTTGTGCGTCTTGTGTTTTACACTCACCTAAGTGTGCACTAGTAAAATATACATTCTCTCCATTGGGGAAAAAACATTATTATTAAAACTGCTTTAGGCAATAGGTAAAGTATGAAGCAAGCATTATTTTCTGAGTGAAATGAAAAAAATCATAATTTGTATGAAATAAGATCATGCATCTACACAATCTAGAATTATTACTATAACTTTTTTTTTTTAAAATCCAGATCTGTTTTTTCTGCTTACCTGTATTTTAGTTCTTCATTTGCTAGAGAGAAGTGGTCATACAATGCATATGCTTCATTTCCTTCCCAGTCTTTCAAGTGTATTTTAAGAACATAACGCTTCTGATTAGTCAGCTGAGAAACAAACTCATTTCCCAGCCAGTACTCCCCAGCAAGATCACCAAATCCCTGTAAGTCAAGTTGCATATTTAAATAACTTTGTTTTGCATATTTAAATAACTTTGGGTTGCTTTTTTCTTTGAGTTTGAAATGATCACTTTATCAGTTTTTAAGTTTAGTAGTTTACAGTCTCTCAACTAAAAATGTTACTGTGTCTGTGAGGGTTACAGATCTGTAGTATTTCAAAAAGTTAATTTCAGCAAAGAAAAACTCAGGAATCTGAAATAGTGAATCAATACTACTTAGTAGATTTGGAGCAGTTTCTACTGTTGCCACTAGAAACACAAATATAAATAACTCAAAAATGTGGACATATTATGGAACAGTTGATTAAAGAAAAGTGAGGTTTCTCTTTAAAAACAAACATCCCACTTGCAACTCTGCTTAAGCAAACAACTTATACTACTCTGACATCTCTGACATTTTCTAAATTGACATCTACGGACAAAAACAACTTCCAGAACCTGCTTTAATTCTAAGAATGCTATTAATATAACTTTATTATTTCAGATAGTAATAACAACTAATATTAAGGCCTCAGAAAATACTGTTTACCATCTTGTACTCTTTCCATGTCCGGTGAAAGTCCACGCTGCCATCTTCACGTCTCTGAATGACCGTCCAACCTCCTCCACCACTTTCCATGTCACAGTAGGCCTGCCAGAGTAAGCATGCAACAGCATAAGCATGCAGTCATGTGAAAACAAAGATAAAAAGTACATCTTTGCATAATTCTGTATAGTGGCAAGTTTTAAACTGTACAAGTGCAAAGCCTGTATTAACCTAAAAATGCTGGTTTTCGTAGCTTTCCTACAAATTAGTTGTGGTTTTCCACAAATATGATTCCTCGGTATATTCCAGACTTTACAGAATACAACTGACACCTTAAACATAGCTGGTAGCTGGTGTTAAAGAAAAAAAATTAATGTAGCTTCTGATTCTGTACTTCCCTCTTGAACTTTTTTTTGAGTGTCCTGATGAAATATTTCTCCTGAAAGATGTTTGCACTTCTCCAGCTTTTCCGTGAGACATCCATAGAATCAATGCCGATGGAAAAAATCTTTTGAAAATTTAAAGTGCGTTTTCGAGCGATGTTTTGGATAAATTAACAAGAAAATCTTGTGACTATATGAATATTTAAGACCATTTTTCTTGAGAAAGGATTTAAAATTATTGCATCTAATTCTGCTTTCCTGTAAGTAGCAGAAATTAAAAGTAGATGTGCAAGGTCAATGGAACTAAACTGGTATAAGACAGTAAATGGAAAGTCAAACTGAAATCAGTATCTGTATATATTGCATATTAGTACTCACACTTACTTAAAATAAAAATTAAAGTTCTTGCATAAGTATTCCTGTTTGGAGAGTCACAGTTAATGTTCTAGGCTCTCTCATTTGGAATTTAATTTTTGAGATATATATATATATATATATCAATTTCTTCAAACATACTGAAGTTCTGAGCTTCACAATTATTTCACATCTTTGAAAAGTTTTTAAATTACAGTTTGAGTATTAAACTACCTTAACCTCTCATCTGTACTATAGATATTTCATCAGTTAAGTGAAGTTGCATCTTTCCATTTACAGTAGTGGAGCTGAAATTTGGCTTCTTACACTTTGATAAGATATTTTATCTATACAGATCAATTTTAAACAAAAGAAAGAAAAAAAAAAAACCAAAACACCTAGACCTGAGCACTTCATTATTAATTTGGGTATTTGTTCTTTTTGTGTAAAAAAAAAGATCTCTTGATGGTCTTCCTTCTTACCTGCTGCTTGTCTCAATGTGCCTATAAATGCCCCAGATCATGACTGAATGACACTGAAGCTGTATGCCTTTTTCCTCCTCTTCTATGGGAGACTGTCTTATCAGTGTTAGCAGTTAGGAGATTTGAGTTGTTTGAACTACTAGACATCCTGGAAATTAATTGAAAAAGTATGACTTCTGAGAAGCCAAAGTTTCCTTCTGTCCTGTGGCAGAGTTTTGTGTGCCATCTGAGGAAGTAAAGCATGCTCCTCACTGACATTTCAGTGTAGTTGGCTTTTTTAGGGTGTGCCTGTATTTGCATGTATGTTATACACACACATACACATGTTTGTATAAATCAAATAGGGTACTTAAAGTGCAAGCAGAGGCATATATACTGTTCAAAGGCATCAGACTTTTAAAGGGAAAGAAAGCCCTTAGACCTGCTAATATTAAACATATTGGTGTTTCTATAGGGTGCAACACTTTGGAAATCCAAAGCAGATACTGTATTTTAAGTTGTATCTAGACTCTTTGTTCAACATCAGAGAACCATGAGATATTCAACTGGAGATTTTTAGGAAAGATAAAAGAAATAAGGAAAAGAGTTGCATTAGGGATTACTTGTTGAAGTATGTCATGTGAATGGAATTTAATTGAAAGCAGTAACTTTAATTTGTACTGATGTATACAATTCCTTGAACCTCAAAGCCTGTTCTTTGTTGGTTTTTACTAAACTCTGTATTTAATGACTGATAAAGATTTGGTAATCATATATAAATTAAATTTAGTAAATATAAAAATTGCCTTGAAAAAGAAAGGCATTGTAAAGTATGATCAGTCTGTTTTAGAAAGCTATCTAACTCATGTGATGTGTAACATTATGTGAAAATTAGTTTCCACAAGAGGCTATGAAGAGGGATTCTAGGGATGGGCTAAAGCAGACGCAAATACTTTTATTAAGCATCTCTATGACTTAAAATATGACTGGCTATAGGGAAAGTTGTTGACTCTGAAGCTTCACCATACTGAAAGGACAGTATAAGCAGACAAATTGAGAACAGAACTGTTTCACCCTTTTCTGAAACCTGTAGTTTATACTTACAGAGACAGGCCAGGTATTCATTTACATGGGCCACTGTTTCAGTCCAATTTTGCTATTGTAGGCATTAATTTATGTTTCTGAATGTTATGTGCAATCTCCTTGATGTCTATCACCTAAATTTAATTTCAGCTGGAATTATTACTTTGAAGAGATAAATGCCTTAAAATAGCACTTTATTTAGTTCTAATAAGATTAAAATAATCTCAAATAGTGAATGACTGTGAATGCCTTATGTAAAGTATTCCTGTTACAGCCAGTATCCATTTTGTATGTGAATGGTAAGACAACTAGCCTTCAGAGACTCTTTGGGATAAATGGTGGGGTACTGCATATTTGTTCCCTAAAGGAGAATCAATTTAGTAGGAACTGAAACACTTAATAAGAAACTAAAGAAGAGAAGTCCATAAATTTGTCATGTAGATTTTTCTTACCAATAATGATTTTATCAAGTTTATGTAAATTTGGGAGTATAATTTTGCCTCACCAAAAAATTTCATGTCAGTCATCTGTAAGTGCTTCTAAAAGATGCCAGTTCATTTTTAATTTGGGAAAGAATAAAGTCAATGAAGAAAAATTGTAGTAAAGATTACAGAAAGAAGATTAATGAGATGTTGATCTATTTCTATTACTTTTTACTAAAAGTTTTGACATTAATTATGTATATCCATAATTAATTGTAATGATAGAGATAGGCTATTCAGTAAAATGAAGATTAAGGAAAGGATTTGCTTAGTTTAAAATAAACACAGTAAATTGCTGTGTCAGTCTGCAGAGGGAACAATTTCGTCATGATGTATGTGAAGGATGAGGGGAGAGGAAGCATTTATTTGGACTGTAACTTCTATTTCAAAAATAATTTCGTTCTCCAGTAAAATGATAGGCATATGAGGCTTCCTTTAACACTCATTACTAGAACAGAACTCTTCTGACCCTTCAGCCTAGCCTGGGTTTTGTATTCAACGGAAGAAATATAACATTTCATAAAACAAGTAAAAATAGATACCGAGATCAGGCAGGCAGCAGGAGTCTTCAAACAGATGCCAAAAAAGAATAAAGAGATCAGCCTCTCAAATTGCAACAAAATGGCAGTGGGAATACTTGGTTTATCTTGTGAACTGCTTCAGTGGTTACTGTTGTAGCAGCTGTAGCACTGTCAGAGCTAAGATGAGCTGTTCATATTTTTCACCTTTAGCTAAAGATCAGCGCTGTATTTTTGAAAATGCTGTAAGGTATGTGTAACTGGAAGAAGTCCCTTCTCCAAAGATTATAAGCACATAAGACAGTCTTCACTGTCTAGGAAGTTGACTTTCGGAGCAAGTAGTTTTTCACCTTTTTTCTCGTACACTAGTATATTCGGAGTATAAGTGTTTTCAGACCAACTTTCTGAATGGTAAGGCTCTGGTCAAGTTAGAAAGATGAAGATCCACTACAGTTTTTTTATACCAAAGCAAGTGCAGTTGCCACATGTGTGCAGTTTCCCTTTGCATCACTTTTGGCTGCTGTCTGAACACTTTTGAGTCATGATGCTCAATGATTTTGTATTCTGCTCTCTCTAGCTCCTAAAGATGTGACTAGACAAAAATAGTGCCCTTAGTTTCCGTGTTTTGGAAAAAATAACTGCACACATGGTTTATAATGTAATAACAATACCAGTTACTAGTGAAAAAAGACAGATGATGAGGCTTCTGAAATTCACAAAAAAACGCCAAACAAAACCTTCATATGACCTCTTACTGTGGAGAAGCTAGATATATGCTCTTTTTTAATGCTTGGGGTTGGAAACAATTTGTGTGTGTGTATTTTAGATGTAAGGTCCATGGCATGATCTCCTTTTGAAATGACATGCTAGTTGTCTGGATGACTGCTTTTTAGGAAAGTTATGTAAAACTGTATATTCAAACTTGCCCAAAACACTTTCTGCAAGGACGTTTTTGTTAAAAACGCCTTGGCTTAGAATGTGTGTCAGTTCCGGGATGAAGATTTCAGCTCAACAGAGATGGAAATGGGTAAGAGCTCAGCCACTGCATTAGCCACTGTTTTAAGATTTGGGATAATATGTTGGTAATAGTTGTGGTAATGGTTGAGCTGATATATTAGGGTCATACAGACTCAACTGTTCTGCCTGGTTAAGACCAGGAGGTTAATTGGTTCAGGTTACTACTACTATGCAGTTACTGACTTTTCATGGGTTTGCCTCTGCCATTTTTCCTTGTGTCAGCAGTCTTTTGCTGGTTTTCCTCAGTATTTTTAACAAGACTTTGCTTTTGTCCTGGTGCAGAACAGGAAAGCTTGAAAGTTTGAAAATATGAATGAAATAATTGGTTTTTCTCACAGCTCTCGAATGCAATTCTTTAATTTTGGATTAGGATGGGAGACAAATTAGTAAAGTTCAGTTACAGATTACACAGAAGTTGTTTATAAGCCTGCCAGGAAGTCAGAAGGTGTTACAAGAGGAAAAGGTAAAAACATAAACAGCAGTGCAGCACTTTTGGCAAATAAAAAGGTCATTCTGTTTCCCGGTCCGAGTGGCCATCCACATCATAAACAGTTGAAAATGGTGTAACGTGTTTATTATCCCTAAACCTTCCCTTCCCTTGACAACTTCTCTTATGCATTTGTATTTGTATAAAAAACACATTAAAACTTTTCAGTCTCTTATTTTTCAAGTCATATAGTAAGTAAAACCTTTGCTGTCTTTTTAAGAGTCTTTTTCACTCTATCTGAAGTGGGTAGAATAAGATTAAAACTCTGTAATTCTGAATGAATTACTAATTTAAATGAATTATTACATTTTAAACACTTTTTTAAAGTGAGTCAATTACCAAAATGGGTATTTTTGTCAAGTGTTGTAAGTGTCCATGTTCAAATGTAAAGCATTTAATATTTTATAGTCTAGGAAATTTGCAACTGTACTTCTGTTTCAGAGAGAAAATATTTTAGTAGGTTTTAGTTTTGTAGAAATGTGTGTTATTCTGGCTTCTCATATAAATTGCCTAGAGATTTATGGCTTTGAAAATGCAGTGTTGAAGTTTAAGACAGAAATGTGCATTCTGTAATATAGCATGCACTTATGTCTACTTTTAGAAAATAAGTGTGCTCTGTATATTATACTTGTTAGTAAAATTAAAACCAAGGGTAAAAGCTTGAGACAGGTAATATTAAGAGATTAAAGGAATGTTACCCTTCCTGGGATTTCTAGATGTCTTGCAAAGACTGCTGCAATCTATTCCTTTAAAAATGCAGTATGTTCCATCTCCTTTAGCATTTAAAATTGTGATCTATGCCATTCTGCTTCAGGTGTAATAAAACACTACTGCATGTTGTGTAACTAATTTTCTTGTGAAACACATGTATAGACTAGACTATCCAAAGGAAAACCAGCCTAGTTTTTCTTTTTCAAGCAGAATGCAGATACCATCATTTCTCTACATGGTAAAGGGTAAAGATCACAGAGTCTGGCTTGGGCTAGATGAAGTTCTGGCACTTCAAAGAGCAGTTTGCTATCAAAACTTGGGGGAAAAAATCTTTCTCTGTCAGATTTTTACCAATTGCTTTTCCACATGTGCCTTCATTTTTCTCTGCTTTTGTACATTTTCTCTTAGTTTTGTTTTGGGGTTTTTTCTCAAGTATTTCTGATATAATAAAGTAGAGCTTTAGGAATTTCATAAAATACTTAATTTTTTGTAAGAAAATGTGTACAATATGAAATTATAAAATAAAAACATTAGAAAATTATTTAGTGTTTGTCTAGGAAATATATTAAGCATTTCTGTTTATAGTCAAGTGTCCCTTAGCCTCCTCAGCCTTCTGTGTCTGAAAAGTCAGAAACAAATTTACATCATTTGAGCCCCACTCACTCCTCAGAGTGTTCACTGCAGTTTTTGGTTCTTTACCCTTACAATCCACCGGTGGCTTTTTTCTCCCTTTCAGATTTTACTGACTGTTTCAACTGGATTATGCTGTCTGAGGCCTTATAATTTTATTAACCTCAGTAGATGGAGCATCTTTTGTCAGGTATCCAGTGTTTCATCCACTGAGTGCCATTTTTAGCTCAATGTCTCATCTATAGAGGTATGGTGTATTGCTTTAACTTAAATTGACATTGAACTTCATTTCAGTTAAACTCATAGGAGAAAAAGTATCCATAGAGGAATTTAAACTGATGTAGTGAAACCATCGCAAACCCTCACCTTTTATTTAAATCAGACCAGTATTTTCCAGGAAAATCCTCTCTGCTACCCAGTGTCTGTTGTGCTGATCTAATTGCTCATCTAATGGTTACACAAATGCCCTTAAAACTCTGCATAACAAAGAACTGGAACCCATACATTAGTCCAATAACACACAGTACGCCTAGGTAGCACTTTATAGCCATCCTACCTTCTTTTCTTGTGCAGTGTTTGGAACTGTTAAGGTGTAGATTCCACTTGCTGTCAGTCCAGATTTGAAAGCTTCAGCACAGTCTTTGAAGCTGATTTGCTCCTCTTTAGCTATGAAGTTGTTCTTAGCTGCTAAAAATACAATAGAAATTGAAGGCATTAAGAGGAGATGAGTAAAAGTTACTAAGAAGCAATTCATTATATAATCAACTTACAGCTTTGCAGTTGTGAAAAAATATGCCTGGCCCTGAAAGAAATGACAGATCAAGGTATGAATCATGTGTGCTCTTACTTTATATTATTTAGAGGCATTTTTCTAATATGAGCATGGTTGCTTGATTGGTGGAAAAGTCCTGACACTTATTAATATTTTGAATAAGAAAACTTAGGATATATCACCTCATTCAGTCAAATGATAGGACAAGGGGCAATGGGTACAAGCTGGAGCATTGGAGGTTCCATGTGAACATGAGGAAAAACTTTTTCATTGTGAGGGTGACGGAGCCCTGGACCAGGCTGCCCGGAAAGGTTGTGGAGTCTCCTTCTCTGGAGACATTCAAAACCTGCCTGGACAAGTTCCTGTGTGACCTGGTCTGGGTGATCGTGCTCTGGCAGGGAGGTTGGACTGGATGATCTTTCACGGTACCTTCCAACTCGTAATATTCTGTGATTCACTCATTTGAACAGTTTCTGCTTTCATTCATTGCCTTTGCAGGACTCCTATGTGCATTACAACCTCTGCTTGCATTTACTACTATTACAAGCATCTCTAACTAGCAACTGATTATATTAATAATGACCTTTGGTGCTCTAGTACCAGTACTCTAATACTGTGAAATCTAATGTAAGAGTTCTGAAATTATTTATAATATAGCTGACTGGAATAACTAAGTTTAAAAAGTCTTTAAAAGTTTTGACTAGTTTTTTTGCCCCTATGCTGAGCAGGGACAACTTAGTGTGTACCAAGCTGAAGCTTGGCAGCTCAGCCCAGCCCACTAAGGAAACATCCCTTCTGGAATTCATTTGTGTAAAAAATACTTTTTAATATGCCTAAGCCTTCTTATTTTACAGAACAATCTAATGCTCATCTTTGTGTTCAGTTCTTTATTAACTATGGAGGTTGGAATTTCCTGGCATTTTGCCTGCTGACTGATATTTCATACTTGACCCTTTTGGGGTTGGTTCTGTGTATTTTCCCTCTTAATTTAATCTAACAAGCACAGCCAGTTAGTACAAAGTTTTAGGTGCTATATAAATACATGCTTATATTACAGTTGCTTATTATGTTCTTTTTAGCTCACTTACTCATTATATACCTGTTTACATGATTTGCCTTAAATATAAAAATAACACGTTCAGTGTTTTAATTGCTTTTCCACACTCTATTGTTTGTAAACTGTTTTATAAGCTTTCCCTGCTAATTTGGTCTTTTTGGCAAACATTCATTATTTTTTCCACTCCAGGTTTAACAGTGTTGTAGCCAACATGACTTTGACTTGTTTACTTATTTGTGCACTAGCATGGCAGATAACATCAGCAGG